>NC_046661.1:118683702-118708693 GCF_010883055.1 Belonocnema kinseyi | reverse complement strand
TTGAAAAAGGTAAAACCGTAACCGGAGCATACTATTCATCATTATTGGACCGATTGAAAATCGAAATCGCCGAAAAACGACCGCATTTGAAGAAGAAAAAACAGCTTTATCATCCCGACAATGCGCCTGTTCCTTCATGCATAGTTGCACAAGCAAAATTGCATGAAATCGGCTTCGAATTGGTTCCTCAGCCACCGTATTCACCAGACCTGGCCCCCAGCGACTATTACTTGTTCCCTAACCTGAAGAGATGGCTCACCAGTAAGCGTTTTTACTCAATTGAGGAGCTCATAGCTGAAACTGAGGCGTATTTTGGAGACCTTCCGATCGAGTACTTTTCGGACGGTATCAAATGGTTAGCAAATCGTTGGACTCGCTCTATCGGCCTAAAAGGAGAGTATGTTGAAAAATAAAACCGACTTTGGCCAAAAAAACGTCTCCGTGTTTCATTTTTCAGGGACTTATCAGACTGCCTAGTACATATCTTATAATAATTATATTGCAGAAATAAATATAGCAATTTTTCGACTTGACCATGTACATTATCTTAGTAAAAGATAAATTCTACAATTACTAAACTCCCAAATACTAGATTGGTCTACTACAATTACAGTTTTTTTAACGTCTGTCGTATTTTTAAACCGCAACAATGTTTTTCTTATTTTTATAGCACTTTACGAGTTTGAAACCAAATTTATTTAAGAAATACACCAAAAAAACAGTGCTCTCTCTTCTAGTTGAGAGCATCTCATATTATTTAATATGTTAATGCACAGAAAGAGGTGGCTTATTCCGCCCCAAAACAGTGGCTCATCCCGCCACATATGACATTTTTAGTCAAATAAAAATTTCACCTATTTCGGTTTTACAATTATATATAAATCTGTTGAAAACTTAAGGCCTAATAAATAAGCTATCTAAATAACCACTGGAAAACATCTAATATGAAATTTTGCTTGATTCTTGAATCTTCTTAACAAATGAAAAATAGCAGAATACAGGTCTTAGAATTTTTACTTTTGTTTTTTCCACATTTATTCAACATTAAGCGAAAAAATTTCAAAAAGAAGTTTGATAATGTTTTCCCTGATATTAATACAAAAAATATTTATAAAATAAATGATAACCTACGAGAAAATTAAGTGACTTATCTTATCCCCTATGCTCATCTCGCCCCACCCTGCCCTAAGTTGATGTGAAGAACATTACTACTTTTTAGGTTATGGCGTTGCCTATAACTATATTATCGACAGCAGTTGTTTTCGAGCCGAAATTTTGCAATTACGTGATAACTGCTCTCCTACCAAGTTTTCCAAGTTATCAACTGCCCAGTGGGCACACAAGTCCTAAAATTGTTCTATATACCCCAGTGGGCACAACATTTGGCGACGTCTTTAGGACATCGTTACGACATCTTTACGAAATCCTATTTCCATGTCGTTACAGCGTCTTTACGATATCGTAAAGACATCGTCAGATCATACGACATATTTACGATATCGTAAAAACGACTTAACGACATAGACATATGATGTCGTAACGATGTCGTAAAGACGTCGCCAAATTTTGTGCCCACTGGCACGTCTTTCGGCGGACGTCTTAAGGACGTCCTGAGGACCTTTAAAAGACATGAAAAGATCCAAAGGATGCCTTGAAGACATCAAATCATATAACATAGAGGTACATTCTAAGGACGTTTTTAGGACGTCCCGGTGCCCACTGGGTGCCTTCGGGTTCATTCTAAAATGTTCCTTAAATTGTTTTGCGTTAAATTGTGGAACAATTCTTTCAGAAAATCCAATTATTCTAATAGGAGTTTCTCTCGGGCATCGGACTTTTATGGAAAATTCCATTAAAATGCCAGGACTTTCCACCTCATTATCACTATCCGCATCATCACTTTCCAACATAGTTGCAAACATAATCGTTTGCAACAATAACTGGTTTGATGCAACTGCAGCAACAATTATTTTCTTCCGCTGGCTCTCCATTGTATGTTGTTAAATATAAACATAACCTGGCAATCTTTGTATTCGCGGCATGATTCGCGCCAAATCCTTTCACACGCAACCGATCAAAGAACACCACACTTCGCAGTTCACTTTCGTAAACCACGCCCCTTTTCCAGGTTCACTCGATGAGTGCACTTGGTGAAAACCTTGAAGGAACCCTATGCAGCAGCACTTGAGTACTGACAGAACGCATTCACTGCGCAAGCGCGGGAATCAGGACAGATAGTTGCACTGTAGGGGCAGACGCTTGTGTGTCACTGTAAAAATACACACGCATCACTACTGCGCATGTCAGAGATATCCGCGTTCTAACACCACAGCTCCGCCTAGAACATCATTTGTTCTAGAGAATTTCGAATTGAAAGCTTTTGAAATTTAAGAAACATGTATGACATTATTTTTAATTGAAAGCTTTCACATTGAAAATACCTTAGATAGATACAATTTTCAAAAAGGATAATATTTCAAATAGAATGCAAAATAATTGAACTTGTATTATTTCTGAATAAAAGCGTTTAAAATTGGATGATTTCAAATTGAAAAAATTTCAAACAGAGGCTTTCAAAAGACCCCGCACAATTTACATTAAAATGCGGCCCTGGTCAAATTGGCTGAAATTGCAATATAATATAGTTCAAAGCCTCCTCATCAAAAAATCCTAATGGGTACTAGTCCAAAAAATCAAAAGTTTTCGAGACAATACTAGAAACACTGACTGGACTAATAACATGTCTTGCCTTTGTTGGTTGGACTGATTAATAGTCTTGTCTTAACCGACTGGACTAATAACATGTCTTGCATTTGTTGATTGGACTGATTTATAGTATTGTCTTAACCGACTGAACTAATAACATGTCTCGCCTTTGTTAGTTGGATTGATTTATAGTCTTGTCTTAACCCACTGGACTAATAACATGTCCAATTTTCATATTACCAGGGCAATCCCATTACATTGCCTTTAGTAGCTGGACTGGCTTTTTCCTTTGACAATTGGACTGATCTACAGTCTTGTATTCATTGACTGAACTATCTTCCACCTTTAATATTTCGAAAAGTCTTTACATTGCCAGGATTGCGCCATGATTTCATCTATTATTACCAGGACAGCGCCATTTTGTTGCCTGTATTAGCTGGACTGGTCTCACCAGTGTTTCTAGTATTGTCAGTGATTGTGCTACTCACAGTTTATTGAAAAATCTGGACCACACCTTCAAGTTTCCAGCGGGACATTAGATTTGCTTGTGGTCATATTCAGAATTCTAAAATTGTAACAATTAATTTCAAAGAAATTATTCAATTGTTCAATAGAAAAATTGCATTTTTTACATTGAGTTTGAAATGTCGAACATTTTGGAACATTTTTCAAATAAAAAGAAATTTCAGTATTCAATAGCTGGTTCTAAAATCTGCCCATTTTTAAAGTGAATTGGTTGAATTTCGAAAAGTATAACTGATCATTTGAAAATTATTAATTTCTAAACGATCAAATTTACTCAAAGTACTGTAAAATTTTAAGCTTTTGAGTACAAACAAGTTTTCATATAAAAATTTTGCGCAACTAAAAATTTGCTTGGTTTTAATGAAGTTCAAATTTGTTTAAGTTTCAAGTTTCTGGAGTATACATTTTTTACCATTTAATAAATCAGTTTTTCCATTTTGAACGGTGAGAATAAAGGCCAATTTTCCTCAAATTTAGAATATTTGTCTAATCAATTTCTAAATTGAATTAAAATTTTTTTAATTTATGTAAAAATTTAGATTTTTATAATTTTAGAAGCTATTACTTTGAAATATTCAACTTATTCTTCAATTTCAACTCCTTTCTAATCAAATTGTATACATTTAAATATTTTAGTTGAAACGTTTGAATTTTGAACGCTTCTACTTGAATTTTTTTTTCAATTTACAATCATTCAATTTTTAGAGCTTTTATTCAGGAATGATAAAGTTCAATTCCTTTTCATTCTATTCGAAATATTATCCTTTCGTTTAATTTTACCTGCATAAAATACATCGTTTTGAAATTTTTTAAATTCCAAATTATTTCATACATTTTTCTTAAATTTTAAACACTTTAATTTGAAATTATCAAAAAAAAATGATGGCCTAGCATAGTCCTCCGCCGAGCAGGGTTCGACAGCTAAATTGACAGTAGCTCTAATCCGCTCTCTAGTAATTACGAAGGGAAAGTATTTTTAATATTAAATTTTGTTGAATATGAAGCAGTGGTTTACCAAGAACCAATCTCAGAAAATATATTATTCATGTTACCATATATCTCCGAAACAAAACAAAAATGTATAAATATTGTTGTTTTTAAGAAAATCTACTTTCAAGAAAAGCAGCTAAAACTCCCACGTCGCAAAAAAAATCCTGAATACGTACGCTCGTTTGATAAATACTACATTTTGAAAAATATTTCTATCACTGTTTAAAATTCGCAAGTAACCTTCGATATATTTGTCGCAAATAACAAAACTGTTTAATCAAACTGTGAAATACGCGTTCCTTTATTTTCACTATAAAATAGATATATTCAAATACCAAATCATTCTGACACCTAAAGCTGGACTTCTCTACTAGGGATCGTCCATATATTACGTAAGACATTTTTCTTTTGTTTATATCGCTGTGTCCTTTTCAACTTGATAAAAATATTATTTTCGTCTTTATTCAAACAACAGAAAAACGTCTTATGTAATATATGGACAATCCCCTAGTCCGGGAGTCAGGTATGGTTTCGTGGCCTTTTCAATTCCGATGGAGCCACCAAGGTTTTTTTTATGTATTTTGAGCAGCTGAATCCGAATTTTTTTAGGTGGCTGTTCGTCCGAGTGGTCAGTTTTTTGTTATTAACGTTTTTGTAACAAGTAATTGAAAAATTAAATTTTCTTACAAAAATATTTTTTTCAGTTTCTTTAGCATATCTTGAATAAAAAATGTCCCTAGTAATTTTTCTCCCAGACCCATACTTTGTGAGCAAAAATTGGCAAAGTTTTAAAAAAAGTGATTTTTCAAGTTTTTGACGCTATGTCAGGTATACACCATAAACTTTTTTTGTAATCTGAGTCCACGCTATGCTTCCTTAACATGTGTATTAATATTAAAAATTATTTCCAGTTCGTTGAAACAAATAGCTTTTGGGTAGGACGAGTTGAAAGTTCAAGGTTTTCCGAGCCATTTAGCCATTTAGCAATGGTGGCCGAGGAGTTCGCCAAGGCGCGAGTGACGCGGCGGTCATACGCTGAGTCAGCCGCGCGCGCTCGGAAAACCTTGAACTTTCAACTCGTCCTACTCAAAAGCTATTTGTTCAAACAAACTGGAAATACTTTTTAATAATTATACACATATTAAGGAAGCATAGCGTGGACACGGATTACAAAAAAAGTTTATGGTGTATATTTGACATAGCGTCAAAAACAGGAAAAATCCCCTTTTTTTAAACATTGCCAATTTTTTTCTCACAAAGTATGGGTCTGCGAAAAAAATTACTAGGGACCTTTTTTGTTCAAAATATGCTAAAGAAACTGAAAAAAAACTATTTTTGTCAAAAAATTCAATTTTTCAATTAATTGTTTAAAAAATGTTAATAACAAAAAACTGACCACTCGGACAAACCGCCACCTTAAAAATTCGGACTCAGCGGCTCAAAATACATTTAAAAAAACTTGGTGGCTCCATCGAAATTAAAAAGGCCACGAGACAATACCTGGCTCCCGGACTATACCTGATTTGAAATGGAATTTGGCTTTCAAGCCTAAAAATAATTTTACTAATTTAATTTTCAATTCTATAAAGCTGAAAATCCAACATTTTGTGCAGATTGAATTCCATATCCAAATAGATATTATTCAACTAATTGTAAATCAAATTTAACTAATTGAATACTGAAAAAAAAGATTTTCGCTAATATTTCCGTACATTTTTTTACTACAGTCAGATTTGAATAAAACTGGTCACTTTTTTATTTGAAATGTTCCGTGTTTTTCTTTAGTATGTATATTATGTAATTGTAGTTTTAAGAAGGTATTCTTGCTACTGTTGGTGAGAACGAATTCATGGATAAAACCATTCATGAAATAAATACATGAGCAATTATCAGAAAACTTAAGATTTTCGTAAGAGATTTTGACAAAAAAATAATCTAGCAGCACCTATGACCTACTTTGCAATGCTTCTTTGGAATATCACAATTTTATTCCTATTCGTGTACAACCGTTTATTTGATTCCACGGGCTAGGAATGTGATTTTTGAAATTCGTAAATCTAAGATTATAGTCATGTATTTTCGAAATAAGTAAAACAGTGAAAAACTAGTTTATTTTTATTTTGAAACAGCTCACAATATAGAACTCTAAAATGAAACATCACCACCTTATCTTTTTAACTTTTTAATTCTTCTTAACAATTTTTGTTCGCGTTTTATATATCATAATTCGAACATTAATAACGAAAGGCGGAATAACAGGTTATAAATTCCCAATAGACCTATCATAACATATATCTATAACATATTTTTTTAATTTAAACTAATTTTTGAAGGGAGCATTAACGAAATAGTTGAATTAATGCCAGAATATTTTAATTTTCTACACTATAAAAAAGAATTTGAAACCAAATGATTTAATTTTTAACTAAAATGATGATTCTTCAACAAAAAAAAAAACAGTTTATTGTTTAACAAAATAAATTAATTTTGAACCAAAATACATGAATTCTCAACCAAAATACATAAATTCTGAATTAAAAATATAATAGTTATTATATCAACAAAAAAATATTTTAATTTAATTTGAATTGGAATTTGGTTCAATTGAATAAAAAAAGGCGAGTAACTTCAAAGGAATTAAAATTAAGGATTTATAGATTATATTTTTTCTGCAAAAGGATCTTTTCCTTCGCTCCGCTGGAAATCGAACCACAGAGCTTTCGATTGCCCGCCGGGTGCTTTTCCCTTAAGCTACTAGAGAGATCGAAAGAAGAATCCTTTTTCAGAAAGACACTAATTATTTTCCCAGGTGTTTAAAGTCAAATTTTTCAAGGAATCTGTATTATCATCAGAGAATCACAGAAATTCTGAACGTCTTTTCAGGCTAGATGAAGCTATGAATTAAAAAAATCTTAAATTAATTTTTTTCTGAAAAAAGATCTCCTTCAGATGAGATCTCCCAGCAGAGCGCAAGAGAAGATATTTTTTCAACAAAAAATTAATTTAAAAAATGTTTGATTCATAGCTCCATTTAGTCTGAAAAGACGTTACGAATTTCTCTTGTTCTCTGATTATAGTGCAGGTTCCTTGTAAAATTAAAGTTACAAGTTCCTGCAAAAATCGTAACTAATGTACACTACAAGTTACTTTTAAAAATAGAACGAACATAAAATCTGAAGGTTACTGAGAATTGCCCAGATACAATTCCAAGTATTCTGCAAGGAAAATTTAGTATTTAGCGAAATTAAAGAAATAAACAATTGTTTCCTGATTCAAATTTGCGCGCGCTCTCCTGACGAACTAGTGGGGTTCAGGAGGAAGACATTCTGCTCGTAGCGCGAGACCATGCGTTCACTGTAGTATACGCTCGTTATATCGAAGGTCGTTAAAGTGCGAACTTCAAGTGTATTAAGTATAATATTAAACTAAAAAAAAATTTAAATATTAGCCTTGTAGTAGAAAGTTTAAAAGGTAGGGGAAACCTACTTTATGCATCCCATTGATTAAAAATATTTTGAATGAATAAGAGTTAGAATCGTTTCATATGCATTATATCCAGTAAATGAAAGTCATAGATAAGAGTCACACGTATCCGCGTGTGGTTACTGCGACATTAAAAATTTAATTATAAGTTCCTGCGAACGTTAATTATCGTCATCTCGGTCTTCGGAGATCCGCATAAAAATGCTTTCAATGATCGATTGTGAATATTTCAAAAAGAATATTTTTTAATGATAGCTCAAAAATTAAAAACTTTATATATAATTATACCTTTAAATATTCAACGAATGAAAGTGACGGTCAAAATTCTTTAAAAAAGATTTCTCTTATAGAAATAAGAAAAGAGAATTTAAAAAGATTGTTGTCTGATATATTACCACTTATATATAAGTGGTAACCTATTAAAACTTATTTGTTACCTTATCCCTCTTTTAATCGCAATAATTTTTTATTAGTTTCTCAGTATATCCTTCGCCTATAATTACCTAATTCCTTTACACTTAATCTAAGCAAAAAATTATGGAATAGCTAAAGATTGACAGACTCAAGATCCTGTTATTAATTTATCATCCATTTAAATAAATTATTGTAATTTCCTTTCTGAGCGTGATATTCAATTCGTTTTCTATATATTCTTGAGAATTAACTATTAATCAAGAGATCCAAATCTAAAATAATAGTTCGCCTTTATTTTCAATTAAGTTAAAGACAGAAGAAAATATTAAGCTTATATTTATTAGGTGTTTGTTTATGAATGGATTTCTAATAAAGGTGATTTTAATTTTGCGATTTACTGCAAACGACAACACTTTTATCGTCGAAGAACCTTGTCCCAAACGGCAAAAACAATGACGCGTGCTGATCGTTGTCGCCTTAGAAGTCCTTCAACGAAACTCTGGGCAATTTAGCGAACAAAAGCGTGACATCTTTATGTCGCGTACGGAAGGACTGTCGCTTACACCACGCAATGCGGAAACTACAATTCTACCGTATGCTTCCAAGTATGGTCACGGCAAAGTGGACGATTGGACATAGAATCAGGACTGAATATAGAATTTCAGTCGCCCATTGTTTTTAAATTTTAAGCAATTCTAGGCAGATTTTTGATACCGACACTTGACGACATCTAAAACCGATCTATTTGCTTCCGCACCACTCTGGAAGTTTGATCAATTAGCAGTGACATAAGACCGCGAATCCCACGCCTTGGAACTACACGTAAAAATCCATGTGGAAATTCGTGTAGTAGTTTTTAACACTGCACGTGGAAATCAACGTAGAATTATAATCAAACATTTTCAACTGTAAATATCTCGTACACTGTAAAAAATATACAAAAATGGATGTCATTTCTGGTGACTGTTTTTCCACAATTTATTTGACTAAAAACTTCATATAGATAAACTTTCAATCCAAATGTTTTAAGAAATTCCCTGATTGTCAATGTTTTATCAATGAAATATTAACCAACATTTTTTTGAATCTGCAAGGGACTTTTTTAACGAAGTCGTCCCTGAGAGTCCAGCAAATCGGTATAGGTTGACTTTTCAGTCACGGAACTTAAAGGTCGTCTGCCCCACTGAATTGTTTATGGCGTCCCTCACTTTCAAGCATAAAATTATCCGGTCAACCGCTAAATTAGCAAATCCGAATCAAATAATATCATTGCGGTTTTTGCAGAAACGTTATAGTTTTCTGTATTCAATTATAAAACTAGTTTTTGAACAAAATTCTCTTTAAAAATGGTTGTTTAAATTTCAAAATATACATGTTGAACTTCTTAGTTCCTTATAATAAGCGAATTCCATATATGAAATACAAACTAAGCATAATTTATGCTATTAATTGATTTATACATTGTATGATGATTTGAAACTAAATCAATCCTTTCTTCGACCCACAATATTTATGAATTTTAAATCATATATTTTTTATGACTCACGGTCCACATAAATTGAAATAAAAAAACCCGTGCATTGTTTGTCAACGTTCATTGCGTACACTATCTTCATGTATTTCTAACCTGTCAATTTTTGTTCGTCCTTCCTAACCTACGATAAAGTTCCTTTCTAGTTTTAAAAATGTAGTCCTTAGTTAATTAAAAGTCTCTTTAACTGTTGAGACTTAAAAATAAAATTTTTCACAGTTTTTGATATTGACTTAAGAAGGAAAACAAATTTATGACTGGAAAATTTCTAAAATGAAATTGTTCTTCATGTTATTCTTTTGTCTTTTTATTCATCGACATTATTCTTATGTTTAATTAACTTCCAGAACTCACGCGTAAAAATTGATATAAATCTACGAAATTATTTATCATAATTCTTCTCTTTAATGTTAATACAGTAAAACTCTTCTATAGCACCGATTTGGGGGCTGGTGGAGGATGGGAACTAACTTATTATAGCCCGCTTCGCTTTTGTTTGTTCACGCCTAAGTGCTCGCTTGAGTGACAGCCGCAGCTCCCACGCACCCCGCGCAGCTCCTGTTACACCTACATGCGGCGCGGCGTCTATTCTCGGAAGGGCTATAGAAGGTAGGGCTATTGAAGAGTTTGACTATAATTGTACATATATGATCAGCGGCGGACTAATGTGGACCCTCACGGTGGGCATGCCCACCCTCGCGTCTGTTGATGTGTCATGCTGTCCACCTTTTTTTTGTAATTTTTGTTTGTTTGTTGAAAAAGCTCCCCCAAACAGGCTTCCCACCCTGAGCTCAGAGATCCAGTCCGCCGCTGTATATAATTATTTAGGTTTAAACCTTTTGAAAAAGGTACGCATTGTACATAAACTCCAAGGATTGAGAAAAGAGTTTTAATCAAATAAATTCTGAGTTCGAAAAATTTTTTTTGCATAATTTTATATTAACTTATATAGAACGTAAGACAGAAAAAATATGATTTAAAATTCACGATTTACAAATACAGATCTTTTATATTTTTATACAAATATCACTAACTCTTCGTAGAAGTTATTAAAGAAAAATTATACTGCTAGACAATTTTTGAAAATTGATGACCTTTCAAATTACAAAAACTTAAATTTTAGATCCAGATAACTGGTAGTGATTTTCATCCACTTGTAACTGAAAAGTAATTCATTTACAGATATTTTCGCATTTTAGCTAACTATATTATTATTTAGAAAGAATATGAACAACAGGATAATGTGCAACGAATAGAAGGTCTAAAATATGTAATACAATAAAACAGTCATTTTTGGAAATGGTGTGGCTTACGACCTTAGGGATCGTCCACAAATTACGTAAGACGTTTTTCTTTTGTTTGAATAAAGACGAGCATAAAATTGCTGTGAAGTTGAGAAGGACACAACGATATAAACAAAAGAAAAACATCTTACGTAATTTGTGGACGATCCCTTATGTAACTAGGTGGATGATGTAACAGTTTTGTATAAAATATTTCTCTTAATGACTTATAAGCTTATAAGAAACTATTAAAAAGCGTACGTCGGTCTAAAGCACAAAATACTTGACTAAGTAACAGCGAAATTTTATCCGGTAAAGTGAATGACGTAAATCGGTCATTACTTATGACTTTTCATTTAACAGAAATTAACTTGCAAACTTCAATCATATCTCTTTTACCCTTTATTATATTCATGTACGTTCCTTTACACTTATCATAGTCAAAAGAAAGAAAGAATAAGTAAATCACGTCTTCTGTTACAAATACAACTTTCTAATTTTTCAGACATTAAATCAAGAATAATTTACATTCAAAAGTTCTTTTTATACTAAAATAAGAATATAACTAACATCGCGCGAGTAAGCACCTTTTCCTTTAGTCTCTTAGAGATGATACCTTGTCATTTGGACACGTCGATATTACATAGCTGAAATCAAAATGTTTGAATTCTAAACATAACGCTGATTAAATAGGAATGATTTTGACAGAGGATTGAAATTTATAATTTATTTCACTGTTTAAGTTAAAATTAGAAAGATTTAACAGGCATAATTAAAATAAAAATAAGTGAAGCTAAATACTAGAACTTGTATTTAAATTTGTACACTCTTTCAAAACTTGGATGCAAATTTCTTTCTGCGTCAGAAAAAATTAAATTTTTTAAATTTATTTTCTATCTTATCTGAAAATGACCTTAAGTATTTTATTCTGTTATATGAAGAGTTAACTTGTTTGATAGATTGATTTACATTTTCAGGGTGGTGGGAAAACGTATCTACGCTAATTGATGGTAACTGTCTCTGATGATAATACAGATTCCTTTCAATTACTCGTATCATAAATCTTACGCCTGGCTTGAAATAGCTTCTATTTCTAAAAAAAATATTCTTCTTTACATTTCTTACGGCAATCGGAGTTATATGGCTCGATTCCCATTAGAGCGACGAGAGCACATTTTTTTCAGAAAAAATGTTATTTTATTATTTCTTCCCTATACTTATTACTAACCAAAAAATTGCACGTAACGTATCGATTTTGTATGGTATTTAAAACTCATGTAGTAACGTAGCTTATTTACAGGTATGGAAATCCCTGTCAACAGACTCTTTGAAATCCATTAAAATGTTATAAAACCCCGTGACTTTTATTTCGTTCATATCAACGTTCGGACCTTCAGGTACATTAAAAATTCATTAATCGCTAATACAGCTGGCTGTTTCAAGCAGAAAAATTACATTTTTCAAATATATTTGACTTTTTTCAATTAGATTTTTCAGTATTTTTTGGTTCGAACTATAATATTTTTCCGAGTACTCTGAAATGTTCATCAAAAGGCTATAGATTCCTAGGAATGTAAAACGTAATAAGAATCAACGCTTTGTTAATTGCGAAAGAATTTATTCTAGTTTTTTACAGATTCAACAAAGTGTGTTTCAATGTAAGTGATTAGAAATTCTACTTAATCACTTGCAACAATTACACTCTGTATAAAAGTTTTAATTAGTGGAATAAAGATATGAGTCCAGATGAATAAATATTACAGTGAGACCCTCCTCTATGAGCCGTGTGAACTGGATTAATCTTTAAGAAAACTTTCGCGAGAAGGACAGACCTGGAAGCTGCAGCGAGGACGTGAACTACTCTGTCATACTCAGAATAGCTGTGAATAGAACTTTAATTATTTCCATAAACGAGGCTAATGCTAACGAGAATACTCGGTCCATAAAAACTCCTGAGAAGATAAAATACAGCCATGCTGCCAGGAAGAAATATCAACGCCAGCAACTTTCATTGCAAGGAGAGGTAAGCCCGCGTATAGAAGACAGAGAAGTTATCAGGGACAGGGTTGCCAACCCAGTTGACTTACATGGCCACCCGAAATTAGCCATTGTATCTCAGGGATTCCACAAGAGAAACTCAACACAGAACAAACAATGGATATTGAGGCAGACCTCGAGATTAAGGTCACTAGAATAAAACTTGGTGACATTATCCCGAGGTTTCAAAACTGCCGATACAGGAAAAACTTACTTACCGTCATCTGCTCAGTTGAAATGTCTGGAGCATGGCTCTTCTAGACTGATGGCAATTTGAAACTATGCGAATATGCAGAAATCAAAGCAATCAATTATAAGCACCTACCCAAGTCTGCCAAGTTTGTGTTCTGGATACTATGTGCTTCCAAGGAACCATCTTTGATCCTAAAAATGTTGGCATCGATGTGAAGAAAGACACCAGGATGGCCCAGTTAGTCCTGAGAGCGGACCCTTCAGTGGTCAAACGCATCGAAAAGATCGACTGTACACCATTTATAAGAATAAGAATGATCACAATGGAAATCACTTTTAAGACGAAGGAGATTACGAGGTGAGTATGATACCAGCTATCCTCGGAGAAATCGAGGAATAACACTAATTCATAAATAGCAGCTTCTCAGTTTTTTAGTTTAACCAAATTAATCTTCACCACTGTAAATCTGTTGCGGCAATCTTAAACAGACATATTATAGTAGAATACGTGGATTTCGCTCTGATTCAAAAATCTTGGTGCTACAAGGTAGAATCAAAGGATCTAAGTCAGAAATTCAGCTCTATTATCTACAACAGAACTATTGAAATCCCTAGTACATCGATTTATGTCAGAAGGGATGTTGATTATATTTGCTTGCATACATTATGTTCTAAAGACTTGCTTAGCTACTGACTATTATATGTAATACGAACACGCATAGATCAATTTGAAACAGTAAGAACATCAACAACGGGGATAAGTACCTTTCAGATTACCTTTTAACTACCGATTGAGTCATATTGAATCACAAAAAGACACCAAACTTTGTGACTACTAAAGTTGTCGTCAAAAGTACGCGACCCTCATTTTGATCGCTCACCACTCGTTAAAAAAATGGCAGAAAATTCTAGCCAGGTACACATGAAAGCTTAAAATCTCCCGCGTTGAACGATATGTATATTGTTGTTCTAAACAACTTGTTATGCTGGCGCTGATGTAAAACGTGTCGATAAACTTTATTTAAACCTCGACTTTCAAGACTTTCCAAACCGAGCTGGAAGTCTTAAAAAATCGGAAAAAAATCACAGACGCTCTTTATGACGTCTAGAATGCAACGCAGTTTTCAAAATTTCGAAATATCAAATGGTTTGCTAATCACAGACCGTTTTCAGCAAAATCTTATCTTGGAAAAAATAATGCTAGGGAGTTGCCTTATGACTTTAAATGTGCAGTTTTACAACTTGATTGAAGTACCCTTTAAAAAATTTAAATTAGATCGATATTTCGGGAAATAATCCTTAACGAATATTTCATGATTCAGTGAAAGTAGGCACCGTAGAAAAAGTGTTTAAAAAAAGTATCCATTCCACAACAATAGTGTCCTCAGAAGGAAGGGGATACGGATGTCCCTGCCTTTTCCCCTCCCAGCTATTGGGGGATTTTAAGCTTTCACGTGTACCGGGCTAGAATTTTCTGCGATTTTTTTTAACCAGTGGTGAGCGATCAAAGTGAGGGTCATGTACTTTTGACGACGACTTTAATTGGCAAGACGTTATTGACTGAATCATGTGCTCTATATCCATTACCAAAACATCCATGGACCGGCTCGTATCGTTTAAGACATCCCTGTCGGATCAAAGACATATGTGCTTTTCCCTGCGAGCTGACAAGTACAATACGTTTAGATATACGAACCCAAAAGCAACTGCCTGAGACAAATATAGCCAAGACGTTGGAGAGTCTGAGGAAATTATTACTAGGAGGACTAGATCAATTGATCTGATGGAGTTTTCTCTAGATACAGTACAGTGGGCCATACACAAATCTTGTGCAGACAAGAAATCAGACAGATGTTTTTCTGTTTCAAACCATTCACATAAAAGGTACACGAATACTGGTATGGTTAAAATATAACGCCTGATTTGTGAATACAATTCTCCCGGGGAATAACCATGTAGAGTATAACAGAGTCACCCCAACTTTTATCTGAACGAGGGCTTTTTTAGCCTGCTACTAGAAAACATTTGCTTACTGGCGCCACCTGACACAATCAGAAGCGACTTTTGTGTGTTTGGTCACGCGTTCCGTGTTACATTCGTTAATTAACAAACTAAGGATAAATACCCCATTAATAAAAGTTTTGTCAGTGAACATACCCCATTAATAAAAGTTTTGTCAGTGAATATTGAAGGATGTGTTTTTGCTGTATGATGAGTTTACAGTTCACCTAAAAACATTCTATAAACTCTTAATTTTTGAGGAGTGCAAGTGGCCGTGAAAATATAACTCCACATTACGTTGATTTAAAAATGGTTTTCCAGTTGGACTTTATAAAAAACTTCAAAAGACTTGATTTGTAGTATTTGAATTTATATTTATTCAATCTTAAAAGTTTATCTTCAAGATTTTACGAGAAAAACTTTTATTAATAACGAATCATTTGATGCTACAGGGTTCAACATTCTATTATCATAACCATTCTAGTAAAGCTTGATCACGCAAACTCTGACATGAAAGCCTATAGTATATGAATACGCTTTAGGATTCTTAATGGATAAAATATTCTTGGTCTAGAAATAATACGCAATCATAGTGATATGCCTAAATTGCCATTCTGTATGGTTGTAGCTGAGCAAGCAATAAAATATGGTTGGAATAAACAGAATTATGTGTGTACCGTCCAATTATTTCTTCCAGTGCAGACTTTCCTCAAAACAAAAAAAACGAAAGATAAAGTTTATATCGATTCCAGGTGAAAGATTCACTGCAACAAAAATTAACCTTGTCAGATTAACTTTACACAAATCGAAGATAATTTCCGATTTCTAACCTTGCCTGGATAATCTTTCGCCATATAATCAGTCCATTTTTATTCGAAATCTAGCGAAAATGACGAACCCAGCGCAATCGATCATCGTTTAAACTAATTAAATTAGAGAGGAATGGCTATTTCCATCTATCAGTGGCTTTTTGCTAAGTGGTATTAAATAAGTTCTAAATGTCTACAATAGTTTAATCTAATTCGGAGGAGATATATCAGTAAGAACACTGTTTAATTCGTGATCAGAATTATTTCCTAACATCGGTGAAACTTTCGCTAAAATATCTTTTCATTTTTAAACGTTGCGTAACTTACCTGCAAAATATGTTAACTTTCGTTTTTTCTCTGTTGTTTTAAATCTGGTGTCCCAATTAATAGCTCGAATTCACTCATACGTGGCCGTTTTCCCATTGCTGCTAAGGACACCGCAGCAGACGACAGCTTTTATTCCATTGTAGGATAAACTTTCACCAAATAGCATGTAAACTTTAACAGGGGGAAATTTTACATGCAACCAAATTTAAGTTTATTTTTTTCTGTGCTTACTTTTCTTCAGAATTTTCTTGACTTGCATGATGCAATTAAAAGCGTAATGGCAGAGGATGGAATCGTTTGCATACTCTTTGATAACATGCTGAAAGAATACTCGTCGATAAAGCCCTTAAGGGCGATCTTTCCAAAAAGGTAGGATTGACACGTTAACAGAAAAGAAGCAATTTTTTTACAACGGGTGAACTCGTCTGGTATATGCAAACGGCTCTGAGGACTTCCTTGAATCTAGATCTGGAGTACTTGGCATCAAGCCTATAATGCTGAAATAATAATCGCACTCCGCAAATTCCCTATTGTATTAATCGCTGTAATCGTGCCATTAAGGTCTAACTAGAAGAGATTAGTAAACGCAGGTTTATTATTCACCACATTTACATATTCTCCGACAGCCAGTCTGTCCTGAAAACTCTCCAATTGGAGGAGTTTACAATCCAGAGTTATCTGGAGTTTACGAAAGACTAAAAAAAAACTCCTGAACATGTGAAGAAGGCAGGTGAAGATATTGATGGGAATCCTCACGGGCCAATGCCGTTTGAAGAAGCACCTAACTAACATAAAAATCGACAGCGACCCTCCCTGTCAAAAATGCGCCTTTGGTGAGGAATCAGCACATCAAATCCTTTGCGAGTGTGTGCCCTTGTATGCCTTAGAGTGAAGCATTCATGAAATAATTTCTGTGAACCAGATGATTTTTTAGACATTTCCTATGCAGCAATAAACGCCTATATGGCGGGAACTTGAATTTGAACAGTGAGACCAGGCGTTCCAGATATTAAAATTTGAGATATTGAAATTAGACTTAGAAAAAATGTCGAGTGGTTCACGCGTCTGAAAGATGATCTCTGATGGAATACCGGAGAGATTTGTTTTACATTGAAACTAATTCCATGACGTTGTCCTATTCAAAAACAGGACACTCTGAGTCTTAAGGTAGGAGTGCCAAAATCGGACCTAGCTTACGAATTGTCTACAATTTTTAAATATATAGAAAAACTTGTTATCTAACGATTCATACCCTTTTTAGCTTAATCGTCAATGTGCGTTTAGTAGAAGATATAATGTTGGAAAGAATAATATTTCTATTCTCACATGACCCATCGCGGCGGTAGGCAGCGACGAAGTGGCAACACTGTTGTACAATTTTTATTTTTGTTGGTTTCACATATAGCTGCAACTGCCTCTAACGTTTATCCAGCACTTTTTTAAAAATAAATTTCCCTTTGTGCTTTAATTGCGTCGAAATTTTGACGATACTTTTTAAGATTATAACTGGAAAGGAATGGAAGTTTATAATGTGTCCCCGAAGGGTTTAAATTTTTCTTGCACCTTCTTTACCTATTCTTTTACACACCCCCCACACACTTACTTGGTGATGGGAGGGGGGCCTACAGTTGAAGGTGGGTTCCTAACCACCAAGAGCAACAGCTTTAAGCACTCCTACTTGCTAGGCTATACTATTAGAAATGTTCGGAAAATTCCGACACATTTAAGATACTAAAGTAACTGAAAATTACGTATATTTTCCTGAAATTCCTAAATGGTAACAGAAATATAAGTTATCGTGCGGCTAGCAGACGAAGCATGAAGGTTCAATATTGGTGGTAATCTGCGTGTTGGAAAGATTTTTTATGAGTTTTTACGTAAGGGGTGCATTTTATTCTTGTACAGCATTTTTCGGAACATCACACGCTGAACAAACCTTGTGAGTAAAAGCGAACCTGGCTAACAAATTTTTTTTTTAAGACAGGAAATTGTATTGGTTAAGGAAACTGTGAAGTAAAATAAATTTGAAATTTTTTCAGTTTTAATTTGAAATTAGTTTATTTCGTTTATAAAGGATTCTAGGTTAAAAATGTTACAAGTTTTATTTGTTTTATTTGTTTGCAGTGGATTTCTCCACAATATTACCTTTTTAGTTCTAAATTGTATTACTTGTTTGAAAATTCATCAATTTTGTTGAAAAGACATCCTTCTGGTTGAAAATTGAATTATTGTGTTAAAAATTTAACTAGTTTAATAGAAAATTAACTAATTTTCTAAATCTCATATTTTAATGCTAAAAAGTCAAACAAAATCTTTTTTGGTTGAAAATTCAACTATTTTTCGAAAATTTCTCTTATTATTTAAAAAAGTCACCATTTTACTAGAAATTGCATCTTTCATCAATAAAAATGCAACGGTTTAGTTTAAAATTAAAGAATTTTGTAATAAAGTCTTTTTCTTCTTTGTTAAAAATTCAACTATTTTATTGAAAATTCATATTTTCCGGTAAAAATGCAACTATTCTCATAGACAACTTTTTTCTCATTTAAAACTCATATTTTTATGCCGAAAAGTGAAACTGAAATCTCTTTTGGATAAAAATTCAACTATTTTTCTTATTATTTGTCTTTGATTTAAGAATCCATTTATTTTAGTAGACATGACCCCTTTCTTTGATAAAAATCAACTTTTTTTATAAAAAGTAAACCATTTTTTTAAGTTCCTCTTTTTTATTAAAATTTCAACTGTTTCGTTGAAACATCGTATTTTTGGGTTCAAAATTCAGGTATAATTATCGTGGAAGGTGAGTCTTAGTCTTAGATAAGGTTAGTCTGGAATGGAAGCTTCTAATGTGTCCCCTAAGGGTTTACATTTTTCTTACAGCTTCTCTATTCCGTTACACACCCTCCACACACTTACTTGGTGGTGGAAGGGGGACCTACAGTTTAAGGTGGGTTCCGAACCACCAAGAGCAACAGCCTTAAGTACATAGAGAAAACCTTTTTCTCTAGAGGTACCGGTCCCACGACTCTCCGGAGATGAACAACTTTCCTTGCTAGGCTAGTGTTCACCGCATGGGCCACCGAGACTCTTCCAGAGTGCGAGGCGGGAATCGAACCCGCAAGCCGAAGGGAGTGGGTCCAAAAGCCTACGCTTTAGCCCCCACGACCATCGTCCCACTAGATAGATAAGGTTAGTCTTAACTTCAGTTATATTTTCTTTTTGTTTCTATTTTTAGGACAAATATAGACTTAATGTTTTATATTAAAATAATGAACCAAAATAAATTTTTAACCTCTAGGAATTTTCAGTTACTTTAACTGAAAATTCCTAAAGTGCAACAAAATTTTGTGATACATGTGACTGGAGTTTCATTCAGTTACTGTTGCTGAAATTTCTGTTACAGTTTAGGAAAATTTAGAAACGGCTTCTGCATAAAGCTTTAGTGACGCATCTCTGAAAATTCCTACAGAAATTTCTAACAGTGTAGTGTTCACCGCATGGGCCGCCGCGCCGTGGCTCTTCCTGCCTTACGAACTGTACTGTGAATGTGTGTATCCGTGTATAGGATGCTTCTATTGAGTGTTCAAACCCAATCAAAATGTCATTTCTTACATCTATCTAAGCATAAACTTTTGAATATTATTGCCTGGTGACAACTACTTTAAGAAAGAGGGATGAAAACCCATGATATATAACGAACTTAAAGTAGATAATCATTTATTACAAGCACAAATATACGTAATATAATTAATAATAATAATAATATTAATAATATATTGGACGTAAATTGTCCTCACTGTAAACTAAATTAAATTAATCATTTTACATGCATTTAGTAATTTTAAATAATGATTTTATATCATAGATCCATTATCTACTGCAGGGTGGTCTCTCCTATATGTAAAAAATAATGCCCTACAAACAAAAAACTTTACCTTTACCAGTATTAAGAATTTACATTTTCATAACTGAATCTTGATAATAGTCAGAGAAAAAAAACCAAAAGAAAAAAAATCTATTAATTTCCTGTTTTTCTTACTTTTCAAAAACATTCATAGTGAAATAATAATTCATGTTTAGGTTCTTCCTTAAAAATTAACATCTCAAAAAAACCACATGAATAAGAAAACTAAGGTATACTCAAATAAAATCTAAGTTACAATAGCACTTCTGAATTGAGTAGGATAATACACGTGGTCAAGGTTCCAGTAAATCAAAATGTTTATACTACCTTACAATTTATCTGAACGTGCTTTCAAGTAATATTTATTACTAACATGTTTTTTTTTTACATAATTTTTAATACCTCAAGATCGTTTGTGGAAGATTTACATATCTATTTGATAATAAATTAAAAGCCTTCAATGTTTATATGACTAAAAAGTACTTTTCAGAGTTGAGAACAAGTATTTTTTATTATGTTTGGGGAAATCTCTCTGATGAGTATTACCTCGTTCCACTTTTTAATACGAATCAAAAGAAACCGGTTTTTCATTGATTCCAGAACTATCCCGACTCGCTACATTGTATGATTAATGTAGTTGAAGAGTGATAAGTCGCATTCAGCATTAATTTTACGTAATTCTCGTGACTAATTTTCGAACCATCTCGATTAAAAAATAATTAAAGATATTGTTTAATATGTTAAATATTTTTAAAATAAAAGAAAACTCTTCAGAATTCTTTCATTATTCATTTTAAAAAAACATGAAAATAGGTGGTATGATTATAAAACATTGTATTTTACTTAACAATATAATCTTTGGGTTATTGACATTTTGTTTATCGCCTGACCACAAGTCAGGCAATTATTGGAAACTGGCTCCATGCGATTACGTGAAGCGATTGCTGTTTGAAACTGCAAACAGTTGTCGGTATTTCAAATCACTAACCAAAGACGGATGCAAATTAAGTGCAATCGAGAATGTCGGAAATGATTAGAACTGACATTTCCTTCGATTTTTTATCAATTTCCACAACAACGATTCTGGGAGCGTTCTAAGTGTCACAAGATTTCACGTTATCATTGTATGTTAAAGTAGAGAACTACTGAGTGCAGCTTTATTTATTGCACTCGTAAATGGCTCAAATTAATTAATCAATAAGTAAAGGGTTTTAATGATGAATCAGTGAATTTGATTGATTTGATTCAGTGACTCATTTCTTACTGAATCAAGTTTACAGAGAAGATTAAAGGAAATTTTCAATGATACTGATGTGGTTTCACCAACTCTTAAAGCAAAAACTCATACCGAGTTTTTGTAAAAAGGCTGACAGTTTAAAAATACACTGCTTTTTTATAATTTTATACAACTAATTTTTATTTTTGATTTGGATGTATGAATTGCTAAGCTTTGTTAGCATAGGCTCAAGGATATATTATATCAATAATTAAGCTAATTACCTTACCAATAAAATGAAGGAGAACCAAATAAGATATTTTCTATTACAATTAGACTTCCACTGACAGAATTGAATATGCTTTTTTGGCAAAGAATTGATTGAGTCAAGGGAATTTTCTGCTCAAGGTAAATTAAGCAGCTGAAATAATAAAAAGCATTTTACTTGTAACGACAGGTTACTTAGTTTCTTCAGAAAGAACCTTTTCAAGAGCGCCTTTATAGAATTCCTATAAAGAGAAAAGTTTACAATATTACATTTTTCCTACTCAACTGTTTTAAAGATTTAAATGATTAATCATATGTCCAATTAGTTTGCGCACATTATTTATCAGTTTAGCCTTTCAAAGTATTTTATGAAGGAATTCCTTTAGAAGAAATGGTATAATGTTTTTTAAAGTGGATTTTTCAATCCAATTACTCAATCTAATTAGCCAATCACCGAAGGATTGTCATTTGTTCAATTATTTCTCTCCAACTCAAAAACGTTTTATGGCCTCAATGGAATTAAGGTCAACTAATTAAGAATTTCTTGTTTGGAATCAAATTCCTTTATCTAAATATAATACGTTCTAATGACAGAATATTGATTTAATCAACTAAATTTACATTCTCAGTTTGAATAAATAAAAGAAGCTATAAAGCAGAGTTCTATGTTTATCCGGATGTAATGTTCTCAGTTCTCACCAATTTTAAAACAAGAATTGGATTTCATCAATGAAGTGATTTTTAGATTTGAGAGTATATAATGTGTTTTGCAATTATTTAAGTTATAATATAAAAACAAAGAATAATAACCCAGTAAAAGATATAATATTCAAAATTGCTCCATTGGCATTTATGTAAATTTCGAAATCCACATTGTTACATTTTTCAGTGTTTTCTTTTAATAAGAATTATTAGAAATATTACTAATTTAATTAGTAATTGGGTGTTTGATAAATAAAATAGTAACATTTTAGCATTACACTAATAGGATTATAAAAAAATAACAAGTTTATTTTGCTACAGTCAAAATACCGTCTTACACTAAACTTTATTATTTTTTACCTTTTGTATTTCTATAATGTTCTTTAATTAATTGGTACAGACCTAAACAAATTCATATATTTACACTATTGTGTATTACTATATTGTGTATTATATAGTTTTCCACTATTGAATCACTCAATATTTCGGCTAATTAAATTAGTAGTGTTTTACTTAACGTTAGTAGCCGACTTCTCTCTCATTGAACATAGTAAAATTCTAGTAGTAATCAGTGAAATTTTACTAATTTAGATTTAGAGAGTTATAGTACTTTAACTAAAATGACCGAAAGCGCATGCTATTTGCAACTTTACAAATCTCAGTCAGACATTTTCCATTTTAAACCTTTTAAGTTTAAAATTTGCAATTTCAAACACAGTTACAATTGTTCAATTCTGAACACTTACAATTTACCGCTTGAGTAAAATAACGGTCTGTTTTTAATTTCTTCTTCACGAAGTTATGTACGTACGAAACAATTGAAAACTAAGAGACTTCTAAAAAGCCAAGGACACCGTTATTTCACCTAAAGGCTCAATTTTCAATTGTTTTATTATGAATTTTTCCAATTACATACACATTCAAACACTATAATTAGAATATGTACAAAATGTCATTATAATTGAATTGTTTAATTTTAGAGCTATAGGAGAAGTTAAATTTAATATTTAGAATTTTGAAGTGCTTCTATATGGACAATTTCGAAATATTCACAACAATATCATTATTTTAAATAAAATTGGTTAAATTTTGGAGGGTTCAAATTTCAGAATGTTGAATTTTCCGCTTTTGCATCTTGTACTTGGAAATTGATCGTATACTTCAATGTTGACGTGCATGCCAAAAATCATTATGACTCAACAATTTGAAAACAATGGTCGCAACATTATAATATTCCATGAATCATGCCCCACATAAATCTTTTGACTTAAAAAATAAAGATTATATTGTAAAAAATTTTTTCTTTTTAATTAAAAAAATGTACAAATTTTATCGTTATAAGAATGATGAGAATTCGCAAAAATTATTATTTCATGCATTATCGAATAGTAAAAGTTCTTATAATTTTCTAAACGCCATGCCTAGGTGCACCAAAATTCGATGAGCGTAGACAAAATATTGTCGATGTACCTATCGTCATTTCTAAAACTTCAATATTATTTGCATAAAAAGAATTTTTTCTAAACTGGACATAAATGGTACATTTCGAGCAACAGGAACATTAAAATTGGTTTGTAATATCACACAAAAAAACATTTATAGTGACTTCATGAGTTTAAAGTCTCATACAAAATTGAAAAGTCATCCTAGTATTGGAAAAGTATGCAAATATGAAAGCCTGTTATAACTTTTTACGTAAAATGTGAAATCAATTATAATTCTCTCTCAAAAATTGATAACTCAAATTATCAAAAAATAGGCTAAATTCCTGTTAAAAGTGTGATATTTTTACACCTAATATAGTTATTTAGCTTGTTATTTTTTGTTCTAATACAATTTCTTGTTCTGACGAAATAGCAGCAGTTTTTCTGAAAGTATTCAAAGTCAATTAACTCAAAAACCTCACCGGTTTCTTTTTCTTTATTTTTTCTAGATTGGACATAAATGTAAATAGTATATTTCATGATAGCCTGCCCTGTGCTTGTATCTTGGAGATAATTCTTGTTTGTTTGAAAAACGAAATTGGACATTTTTTGACAAATCTACGAATGATTAAAAAAATGTCATAAAAATGAAATAAAAAATCTGCCCGCGTCGCAGGCAAATTCTTATCGCGCGCTATGTTCGCGGCTCGCTTCGCTCGCAAGTTTAAACGCACCTTGGGCGCGCGACTGTTGATTCTCGCGCTTCGCGCTCGATAATATATTTATCTCTTGCTATGCGCTCGATAATGCATTTACCTCGTGCTACGCGCTCGATCATTGTGCATAGACTTTTTAAAACTAAAGGTGAAAGCATCGAAAACAGTAATTTATTGATTGTGAATTCTCTTTTGTTAAAGCATCTTCGGCTTTAACGAACACATTCTCATCACGTATCTCGTCCTTCGCACTCGAGTTTATCTCTGAAATTTTATAGTATTTCCATAAACGTATATTATTATAATTCATAACTTGCATTGGTATTAAAACTGACGTAGTTTCACTGTTCCGTTTAAAAAAATGCGCATTCTTTTTAAAAAGATTTCTTATTAAACATTTTATTGCAACTTTTGTCGTTTTTCAATAAACTGAATTCAGCCTTACCGTTTTTTTAACTTCT
>NC_046661.1:118680857-118683602 GCF_010883055.1 Belonocnema kinseyi | reverse complement strand
GAAAATGCAATTATATATTTGAGAATCTTTGAAATTCTGTGAAATTGTTGTATGAAAAAATGTAATTTTTGTATTTTCCATTATTTTGTATGCTATCAAAATTTGAATGCTTGATTAATCAAGAAAATTCAAAAGGTTGTTATGATAATCTTGTGGGGCATTTAGAAATCAAACTTTTTCTTATCTTGCCTTTTTTCATATCGTCCGTTATTTGGCTTGAAAGGTTCATTTTCGTGTGTTTTTTGGAATTTTGTAAATTTTTTAAATCTGGTAATTTTTGGTTTTATGAAAAAAGTCATCAGGATAAAGTGCTCAACTTTTTGAATACTATAAACATCCGTACAGAAAATTTTTTAATTTTGAAAAAAGTGGTCAAAAATATTCAAAATTCGCTCACTTTTTATATTTTTATCCAAAATAGCTGGCTAATGAACTTGACTTTTAGTATAGGACACTAAAAAAGTGTACCAGAGGCCAATCTAATAGATTAATTTTTTGCGAAATTTATCGTGCTCACATAAAGACAGACAGACAGGTTTTTACGTTCGTAAAAACCGGTTTTTCGGATTCAAGGGGTCTCAAAACGTGGAACTTTTGACAAAAACTGGGGGGTGGGGGTCAAATTTTTCACAAATCTAATACCTTCTCTGATGAGAATGTAAAAATGATTTATTGTCATGAATAATTTTTTGATAGTTCTGTTTTCGATTTTAATCGTGAAAAAATAGTATTAAAACCATAAAAAAATTAATTTTTCAAAACCCCACGCACGAGACGAAAAAGAAATTAAAAGACAAAAGTTGTGATAAGAATGTGCCCACGCAGCAGCCAGATTTTTTTACTGTTAATGATGTTTTCATGATTAAAACCAAAACTACGCATCCTATCAGAAACTGGTTCATAAGAAATTTGTAGTTCTTTTTCAAATGGCCGAAAAATGTAATTTTTGGATGCTTCATTATTTTTTATGCTGTCAAAATTTGAATTTTTTATTTTTCAAGAAAATTCCAAAAGTTTTCATAACAATCTTGTAGGGCGTTATAAAGCAACATTTTTCTTCTCTTGACTTTTTTTCATATCGTGCGTTGTTAATCCTAAAATGTTCATTTTCTAGTGTTTTTTTGAATTTTGTAAATGCTTTAACTCTGGCAATTCTTAATTTTATGATAAAGTCATGAGGATAAATTGTTCGACTTTTTGAATACTATGAATAACCGTACAGGGAATTTTTAAATTTTAAAAAAGTGGTCTCAAAAATATTCAACATCTGTCCACTTTTTGAATCGTTATCTAAAATGACTGGCTAACGAACTTAACCTTTAGTTTAGGACACTAAACGAATCTACCAAAGGCCAATCTAATAGATATACAGACAGACAAATTCGTAAAAACCTGTTTTTCGGATTCAGGGGGTGTCAAAACGTGGACATTTGACAAAACCTGGGGGGGGGGGGGCAAATTTTACACAAATCTAGTACCTTCTCTGATAAGATTGTAAAAAATTGTTTGTCAAAAAAAGTTCTAGAGAAATGTCTCTTCACACTTTTTTCTATCTCAGTTTATTTTAAAGATTTTTACGAAAATGTGCATTAAATCATTTAACAAATTTTGTTTCTCAACAATACAATTTCCTGGTGTCATGAAAAATAAAGCAGAACTTAAATTAATAATTTCAACAAGTTTTACATAAAAGCATTTTTGTTTGAATTCGGTATTTTTGAAATAATCGACAACTTTCAATTGTTTATAACTTACTTCATTATTATTCTGCCTACACATTTTTAAAACTGTTGAATAAGGTCCATTTTAGTTTTTTCATAACACCATAAAATCGTGAAAAAAACTTTGTAATGTAAAAATTCTTAATTTAACGTCTGGGAAACAAAAAATTAGTATGTATTGATAAGGAAAAACCTTATTTCTTCGACTTATTCCAGACTACTTGTCTGGAAAAAGTAGATGAAATAAGATTTATCCTTACCAATACCATAAAATTGTATTGTCGAAAAAAATAATTTTTGAAAGATTTTATAAATATTTTCGCAAAAATCTCGAAAATAATGCGAAAGATATCAAATTTCCGAAAGATATTTTTCAATAACTGCTTATAGAAAAAATAATATTTTCATTTTTTTCGTATCTTGTGTTATTTTGCCATAAAACATCAATTTTCGTATTTCAAAAAAAAAAATTACGTTTTTTAATAAGCCGAATATCGAAAAAATCAAGAGAAAAAACATAGTGGGACTTTTAATTAAATTTACTTTCCATATTTTCAGAAAAACTATCTTTATTTGATTAATTTTGAAGTTTTTTAAACTTTCTAGTGAATTTTAAAAGAGAGGAAGAAATATAATCACAATCAAGAATAAAAAAATAAATAACTATATTAGATTGAAAAAATCACACTTTTAAGACAAGTTTCAAACGTTTTTCAAAAATGTTGTTTTCATTTTCTTAAATTCACATAACATAACTTTGTCAAACAAACTTCTCATAAAATCGGTCAGATACGTCTTATATTATTCCTTTTGAAAAACCACATATCGATCATTGATTCGTTTTCAATGAAAGTTGTGGCTAAATCAAGGATAAAAATCGTTAACTATAAATTTTTCTGAGCAGATTTACTGAATAGAGGAAATTTTATTGAGCCTATCCATAAATTACGCAAATTATTTTGGGTGGGGAGGGGGGCCAAGGATTTTTCTATGCCGTCTTTCATAAGGGAGGCGGGGGGGGGGG
>NC_046661.1:118677375-118680847 GCF_010883055.1 Belonocnema kinseyi | reverse complement strand
GTCAAAACCATTTCCTACGCAAGCTTTTTTGTTGAAAATTCAATAAGTCTGTTAAAAAGTAATCCTTTTTGGTTGAAAATTCGTCTTTTTGGGTTGAAAATTTAACAGTTTGATTAACTTTGATTAAAGTTTTAACTATGTTTTAACAATCGTCTATTTAATTCGAAATTTATTTCTTTTCGTAGATTTCATTTATTTTTGTTAGAAATCGAACTGGCTGGTTAGAAATTAATCTGTTTCGATAGATAATGCACGTTTTTATTGAAAGTTCAACTGTTTTGTAGAAAATTCATTTCTTTAGTTGAAAATTCAACTATTCTCTTGAAAAATTGTTTCTTTTTTAATAAAAATTACTTTGTTTAATGGAAATTTAACTATGTCACTTTCAGTTGAAAAATTTTTGTTTTGGTAGAAAATTCATGAATTTTGTTAAATATTCGTCTTTTTGTAGAAAAGTAATCCTTTTAATTGAAAGTTCACATTTTTGGTAGGAAATTAATATTAATATTTTTCGGTTGAAAATTTCACTGTTTTGCAAAAAACTCGTTTTTTCATTAAGAATAATTACTTTCAAATGAAAATTTAACTATTGCATTTTTTGTAATAAGATGATCTTTTCAAGTTTAAAAAATCATTGGTTAGAATTTCTACTCTTGTTGAAAATTTATCTAGTTTCTTAAAAATTCGTCCTTTTTTATTAATCTGAAATCCTTTTTACTGGAGTGGGGAGGGGGAGGGGCAATTCTTCAGCATTATTGAAGTTATAAGAAATGGCGAATTTTTCAATCTAATTTTCACTCCTTTAAAATGAACCAATGAAATCTCACTGATTGAAACAGTCAGAAGTATGCTGCTAACAATCAGTGAGATTTGACTCGTTAACTCAGTGGAATTCCGTCACTGATTTACTCAGGATGACTGGTGAGTCAGTACCAGTAGTCATCTGGTCGTACGCATTGTTGTCCATCAGTCAGGTGCTCCTCAATTTCAAGCGAAATAAAATATATAAGCTCCCCTGCCTATGGCAGCCAGACTCTAATTATTTTTAACAAAAATACTAGTGCACAATAAAGTTCGTTTTCACTCGACATCATCAGTGACAATTCAAAATGCTGATTCGACCAGTGATAATTTTACTGGTTCAGTTTAAGAGAGGAAACATTCTGAAGTTGGCTTGCTTCTTTGGAAGATTGTGTGATGCAGGAGCGAAATGCCATTCTCGAAATACGCGTAATCAGATGCCAGAGTTGAGGGCATTGTCACGCACCATTTAAATAAATAAAATACCATAGTATTTTAGGAATCATGACAGGGGAGAGAATAAGCTCTGCGTGGTGGTGGGCGCTGAGGTGGATGGCGAGGTCGCGGGATTTCTACCAGACGTTTACAATTTCAAAGCCGTAAGGCCAGTCTAGCACGAGCTGCCGCTCAGGAGACACCCGTAGGGGACTTGCTTGTTTTAAGGTAGGCCGCGAATTCCTTTCAAATTTCTTTCAAGTGCAAGTTAAGCAAAACTCAATTAACCCCTTCCTTTCATACATACTCATAATTTTTTCATATTCACACACATTTTATTTAGCAAAAACGCGCTAAACTTTTGCAATAATTCAGTGAAGATTCACCACAAATTATTTAAAACTCATAATCATGCACTGGCAACTAACGAAATTATTATTTACTTTCGCATCTTGAAGAAAAATATACATTTCACTCATTTCCAGAGAAACGTGTTGGGTACTAAAACGTGTCAAGTGAATTTGGAATTTGAAATAAATGGTGAAGTAAAACATTCTATTTTAAAAATGCAGTTCTTAATAGTTTCATACAAATTTTCAGGAAAGTGTTGGACATTATAATATGCGAAGTGAAATTACAATATCATTTATGAAAGGTGCAATCTCATTAGTAGTAAGGGAAAGTCGGCTATGAACAGAGCATAGTGAATTAAACAAGTAATGCTAATATGCGTTTGTTTTTATATTAATTTTGCAGACACAAAAAGTTCGTCTTCGTGTACCAAAAAGATTAATTTCAAGCGAAACATTAATTTAAAAGTAAAAAAAATACTAGCATTATATGTTTCATTCACCATGTCTACGACGACAGCATAGCCAACTTTCCCCTACTATCCCTCAAAAAATGTTTCTTCTACTTCAACTATTTTACAAATTACCTATTCCCCTTTAGAAATTTTTTTCTCAATTTACATGTGCATTCTTATCATCTTTTTTCAACTAAGGAATAAAATCCGAAAATAAATGACACCATCTTGATTCTACCTCCATTACAATGCGAATTATTTCAACATATTATATTGATAATAATAAACTTATACTAACTTATTATTTATACACCGAATTTCATTCTAATTGATGCACATATATTGGATACTAAAATAATCTGGAAACTTTCCTTATACTGCGGAGTGGAAGTGAAAACAAAGATCTGGATTAACACGTAACAAGCTGCGATAGAGTATTTTTGGAAACTGAAGTGAGTCAAATGAGAAAATAAATCGGTAAAGTGATAAACTTTGATTTTTTTTGCCAGTATGATGTCAGTTTAATTGAAGTACTTGAAATCATCTGCTGCCGTTTAAAGTGTCACGCGCGGTGATAGCTGTCCCCGTACGTGTAAAGTTGACGCGAAAAAAGATTTTCCCCGATAGAGTAAAAGTCATACTCATCCTAATCAACTGATACGTTGTGTGTAAAAACAAAGTTTTTCTTGAAAATGTGTCGTGTTCTCTTTCGTCGTAATTTCTTATCGGTGTCAACGTAAAACGTGAGTGTATTCCGCGTAAGATGACATAAATTATATAAAGTGAAAGTGAACAAGAAACGTGCAAAAAAGGCGCGAAATAAATCGAGAAATGGCAAGGCGGTTCAATGATGCCACTAACTGGAGAAAAGTAAATAAAGCAGAATTATTACTAGAATAATTATACTACAATTTATCATTAGCTTCTGTTCATTATTACACAAGAATTGTTAGTCTTTAAATCTGAATTAGTGAAAATTTTCTAATATTTAGTAGAATATTATTAATTTTATATTAGTATTAATAACTTTTTAGTCATTCAGATTTCGGAAGTATAAAAATTTGAATTATTCCAGAAGTTAATTTATAATTTAATTAGTTAAATATTATCAAATTATTAAAAATCGTACTTTTATTTATGTATACATTTATCTATGCAAGTACAAGCATATTTGATCAAACTACTCTATAAAGCATATTTCGAGTGTTTTTTCTTTCTTTTTAGCAATTGAGTCTTTAAATTTTAAAAAAACTTTACCCTGGACAATGGTATACATCCCACCATACAATATATAATTTGCCACAAAGTAAATTGTAGCCCGCAGCATTATCTATTCCCCAAAAAATCGGACAATAACAAAAACTTCCAGTACAAGATTGGTTAAAAAAGGCAGCTTTAATTTTGTTTGGTAGAATGGCTCATTTTTTAAGG
>NC_046661.1:118665048-118677365 GCF_010883055.1 Belonocnema kinseyi | reverse complement strand
CCCACCTTTCAACATGCCCCAAAAATCCCTCTCTAAACGAGGATACAAGATAAACTAAATAATTAATATACAAAATCCGTGTATGGTCGATTTAATATGTTAACTGTTTAAACTATTCTTTAATGTGCTTTAATGTTTTTTTAACCAATTTCATAGAAATCTGGTATTTATACTACAAATGAGATTAACTGATAGATTTGAATCAAAGATCAACACGATTTAAATTTAATATTTCAAGTTTCTCAGAAAAAGTGCAACTTTTTGACATTTTGTTGAAAGAAAAAAGTTTAAAAAAATGAAATTGACTTTAAACAATTATGGATTTTAAAAAATTAGAATTCTACGGAGTTGGCTGAAAAATGTAAAAAAAACTGTATTTTCCGTCTTATTCCAGCAAAAGCTTACGTTTGAAATTTCAAAATTTATTCAAACAGTTAAAAAATACATAGAATTATTTTATTTCATCATTAAACATCACATGCGGAAATAAAACTAAACGAAGTAATATTTACGACCAATATACCGTAAAATATTTGATCCTCTTTTAAAGGGTGGATTTTGGGGCGTGCTGAAAGGGGATGGGAGGTCAAAATAAAAAATAAATATTCACGTCACAAATGGAGCAATATTGAAAATTATACATTCCATTCTCATATATGTGTAGAAACGGGTTTTATCTCATGATATCATTATGGGTAAATGGAGAGGATGGGCGGCACTTTTAAATATTTTCCTATCGAAGAAATAAACAATACGTATTTTTCACAAAAAAACTCACAAAATGAGCCATTCTCCCAAATAAAATTTTATTTTTGAATTTTTTTTCAACCAAAACTTATTCTAGCATATTAGTAAAAACAAAAATATCATTTTCTTATTTTCATTATTATTTCATAACTTGGAGCACAAAAGATCACTAGGATATGGCATATTTTATTTAATATAATTCGCATATACATAGAAGAAGCTTTAATTTGAGCCATCGTCGAAGAAAATCGGATTATTTTTAGGAAATGATAATAAGTCCTGCACAAAAAATGCGCTCGCTATTAATATATATGATGATATCATGATAGGAAATATACAAAGTTGTTTGAAAATCTGATTTTATACGAATTTATTGCAATTCTTGTTTTATTTTTATAGTATTTTTCACGAACATGAACTTATTTTAGTTCAAGGTTTGAAAGAATGGGTCAAAGACTTCAAAAAAATTTGGATTAAATCCAAACTTCAAGAATCCTCTGAAGAATATTTTATTTCAAAAAGAACAAATGTTTTTGAACTACTTCCAACGATTAAAATATTATATTCGGAAAAGGAAATTAGATCAACTTTGACTTAAAATTCTCATTCTGTTTCAAAAAACGATTCATATTTTCTGACTTGAAGAATTTTCTACACACTTCAAAAAGTACAATTGCGATAAAAAATGTAATCTTAGTTTACATCAAAAATAAAAACTTATTTTCGAGATATTGAGCGATTGAAATAGAATTTTCAATTTTTAATGAAAATAAAAACTTGCTCCCAAGATATGGATATGGATAATAATTTTAAAAAATATTGTGGTAAATCGAAAAGAAGCATACTGTATTAAAAAATGAGAATCCGAACTAATATTTTTATCGCAACGTTTATTTAATTTTGTAAGAATGAAGCATTCAATGAACCGAAACAATTTAAAATTCTGGTCGAAAAATAACGATTTCAACCATAAAATAATTAATTTAATCTTATAAACGTCAACTCTAAAAAAATTTAATAATGTTCTGCAAAATAATTGTTTATATTTAAAAGCATTTACACTAAGAATGAATTTTAACTTGAATAAATTTCAAATAGAATTAAATAGAAATATAATCATTTCAAATTTAAACATTCAGAACCAGACAATTGGAAAAAATTATCATTTGAAAATTGTAAATATAAGTATTTGAAGAAGAAAAGTTCAAAAACTTTTTCCGATAGGCCAACAAAATTATGACAAATTTTCGTATGTACGTCCTTGTTCCTTCCCTTTTTGCGCTAAAATAGAGAAAAAAATCGCTTAAATAAACGACAAATTTGTAAACATCAGAAAAAATTGTTTTCACGATTTATCAGCATTTTTACTCCACCCTAGAGTGAACAGACTCGCAAATTAACAATTATGAATATTTAATTAAGTTATTTAAATATATTCTTCTCAAAGAACGTCTAGTTTAGAAAAAAATAAACCAATATATAAATGTTGGTCAATTAAAAAAAAAAAAGAAAAAACCCACTTTTTCCCTTTTTGCAAATTATAATATCGCTGGCAAACCTGCATTTGCATACCAAGGGTAATAAAAATAAATTAATTTTTTATGTGGTGAGAAGACCAAATTCAATGTTTAAACTATTTTAATAGATATTTTGTTGATAGAAAAAACCTAACAGCTAATAAAAATGTCAATATAAATGAAATTGATAATTATAATGAAATTTGAATAGAAATGTAATAAAAATTGTATTTTTGATCAAATGTCGTGCCTCAATTATTCGCGTAAGCTGACAAACAGACATGACAAATATAAAATCACAAAGTGTGTATAATTTTGCCATATAATTTTAAGGCATTATACAAATGCACTTTAAATCCTTCTCGTTGAAGAAAGACGCAGTCAGCTTATTTATTGGCCTATTTGCTATGCCTTGAATAACTTATACGTAAAAAAGACGAATCTATAGTCAGCATGCAGGAGATAAGTAAAGCTTCCCTAATACGGGAGTCGGTCTCTGATACTTCTCGATTGGATAATGGATAATGGATATACATATTAAATACCAAACATATTTGGTCTTTTATGCCCAGAAGGACAGAAATGTCGCAGTAGTATTGTCATTATTACTATAAAAATAAACTGGCACTGCGACATACGATGAGCCAAATCATTTGAACTCCCGAGTAGAATAAGTATCTCTAAAGAGATAACCTCTCGTCTTATTGTGGTTAATATCAAGGAATTATGCTTTATTCTTAATTAAGGGAAGACTTCAATTTTATGGGCCTTGATTAGCAAAATGAGTGACAAGTGGAGTAGTATGTAAATGAGTGCTAATTTACTGTCATGTTCTTTGCTTCTTTGCGTTCCGTTTTTACTGTTATATATCAAGTAATTTATCTAAAATTATTCAAAACTGTATGCATTATTAAAAGCTGAGTGAATCTAATATTTAAATGTAATTCAAGATTTTTTTAAACCCCGTAAATTAGGGCTACACTATTGTAACTGAATTCTGTGTGAATTTGCTTCTCAGTAACGTATTCCGGTTACGGTAACTGAATTTTGTAAAGTTTGAGTTGATCGTTAATTACAGTAATTGCATCAAATTTCAATTACATGTTTCGGAAAATTCAGAGAAAAATGTCAAGCGACGACAATATTTCATTTATATATTTTAGTTCAAAAATATTTACATTCTATAGTATGTGCATCATAATAAATTATTCATATCATATACAATCACTTCATATGGCATAAAGTGTTTTCCAACGTCTAAAATTATTAATTTCTTTTAAATAATCATTAAGTTAATTGAAAAATCGATTCCTCAGGGAAGTTTTCAGTAACAAAAAATCAGTAACTTTTTGTGTTGTGGTTCAAGGATCAATTTCACTATTACCGTGTCACATTGCATGATCAAAAAAATTAAATCTTTCGTAAAGAGTAGTTCGAGTTTTGATTATACATAATTTTTCCTTTTATCGTACAGCTGAATATTATAAATTTATTTTTGGACAACTGATTTTATATTTCACATGACATTTTTTATATCAAAATATAGAAATATTCAGTTTTATTCGTGCTTTATAAACAGTATTCTCGCTTTTATTATTGTTTACATTTCTGAATCAGTGAATCAAGTAATTACTTCCAAATTTAAAATAATTGACATATCTGAATTAATATTAAATGCGTGTGTCTCTATTTGTTAAAGAAAACTTGAATCAGTGATATTTTAATGAGAGTCAGTGCTGTATTTCTGGCTGCTCAAAGAATGACAGTTCACTCACTCAAAAAAATATCTTGTTAAAATAACCAAAAATTATGATTAAAACAATTACAATTTTGTTTACTTTAACCAAAAAAATTCGTAAAGGCATTTTTAAACAGAATTTCTGATTGATTTAACCATATCTTTTTTTGAGTGCTAAGATTGCAGTCGCTTTTCACGATAACTTCATATCAGAAAAAGATGCTGAAGTTTCAGTAAAGGATACTCAAAATTCTAGTTGTCTTTTCATTGAGAAATCAGTGAAAATCAAATAAAAAATTAGTGAAAATAGGGTCAGGCTATATTTTTTGTAAGCATTTCCGAATTTTCTGCAGAATTTACGGAGTTCTAAGTAATTTTCGAAATTTGCGAATATTTTCTGTAACAATGACTTAATTTTTCTGTCAAATTAGTATATTCAAATCGCAAAATCTCATCAAAAAGTCGAAATTTTACAGAAAGTATCCAAAAATTGATAAATTACTGAAAATTTAGTAAACTCTGCAAGAAAATTCTATAGTCTTTACAGAAAACCTCTGCTGTCCCTATTTTAACTGAAAATGAATGATTTTATTTTAAAATTACCCGTTTAAAAGTCTGTATTATTATTGTTAGATATATAAATAAAGGGAGAATTATTATTTAATTTTTAAATCTTTCCATTCAAAATTGTTTATTTCGAATACTTTCAAGTGAAATATGTTAAATTATAAAAGTTTACATTTAAAAAAAATGCTCTGTTGAATCAAAAGTACGCACTCGTTCAAAAGCAGATACTATTGATTGAAATGAATATTCGATGAAATAATAATTAAATATTTAAGCTCAAAACGGGTGCTATGAATTTGATAGTATATTCATTTGAATCAATAATAGCTGTTTTAAACGATAGCAAAAGCCCGTACTTTTGATTCAGTAGCCTTTTTTTCGCACGGAAAATTTTGAATTTTTGAAATTTTTCAACTATTAAAGTTTCTGATTCCACGTAAAATTCTAGAATCTTGAAAATACTAACACAAAAGTTTTAAATTTCACGCGTAAATAGCGTTAACTTTGATATTGTCATCACACAAGTAACTAATTTTAGAATGTTTATTCAAGTTTTCTTTTATTTTGTTCATTAATGAAACGCACAGAAAAAAATGTGATTTCTATTTTAAACTGCAGAAAAAGTGAGAAGAAAAGGATAAGAGCAAGCTTGAGCGAAAATCACATGTTTTTATCTCCAAGGAAAGTAAAATGCTTGATCATTTATGACTTAGGGACTCGACTAATGAAAGAAAAACTCAGAAGTTTTAGCCACCTGACAATAATATCTATTAGAGCGACTGTGTTTTCTTAAAAAATTAGGATAAAAAAAGAATCTCGTATTGACTCAGAAATTTGAAAATGGAAATAAAAGTCCAAAATAGTTCATAAACAACCTTCAGAAATAATAACTTCCTACTTTAATTACGATGTGGAAAAAAATCAGTGTCATGAGTTTAGAAACTCACTTTCGCTTGTGTATGCAAGTTACTTAGAAATGTGTTTAATTTACTTTGTTAGATTATTTTTCTTCCATTCGTAATTTTGTTTTGAAATATTTTTAGCAAATCCGCTTTATGGGGAGATACAATTTTTAATTTTTAATAAGGAATTAAGTTTTTGAATGTGGATTTCAGCAATTATATTCAAATAGGAAGTCGGGCACTTCTTACTTGTTATAACATATAAATATCGACTGTTAGTTCAATCTACAAAATGTGAGAGGCCGAAGAACGTATCAAATTAAGACAGTGCCTCTCCTTTAAATGTCAAGGTACTTTTCAGAAGCGATTGGTTTCAGCTCAGGTAAGAGCAAGTGCCTCAAGTTCCGTCAGAATATATTTATAATCAAAAATTGACGAATTATAGCAAACATTATTACAAATATAGGACCTAATCATAAACAAATTATTCCCTTACAAATAGTATGAAAAACTAACTATATTTAGCGAAATTTAATCAGGAACGTTAATATTAAACATTCAAATAAATACAGTTTTCAATGCCAGCAATTAAATTTTAAAGATTATTAAAGAATGAAAAAAGCATTGTCATAAGGACACCTAATAACACACGAGTTAAGAGCCGCATTTTACGGCGAGCACAGTTTCTTGCAAGGCAAGTAATTAAGTCAGAAAAGTGGTTTATATATACTTGGCTGGACCTATTAACGTTCTTAATATAGGAAGATCGTCTTTTGTTGTTTACCCACGTGAACTGAACAACCAAAAAAAAAAAAGAAATAATTGTATGAGGATGCTTCCGCGTAGGTTCATTTAAATATTTTTTATGTGTTTTTTAAATATTCATGTTGAATATTTCTTGTTGTCCTGTTACTATTTAAGCTTTCATCATATAACTCAAACAAATATTGTAATTACTGTCTCATATTTGTTATAGTAGAACGCACATAAATCATTTTGTTATTATCACTTTTCAAAATCAAAAAGTTTTAAGAGGTTATAAATTTAAATTTGAAATTACAAATAAAATAAAAACGAAATGAAAATTAAGACAGGTATGAAATTTTAAATACATATCAGAGACTGAAAAAAAATACTTTTAGCAAGGCGCGTCTTATTTCATTATCAGCTTCTCGCTAATATTCACACTTCAAATTGAATGACTATCACAAGTCTGCTGGTGAAGGCCATATAGATTATTTAGATCTTTACTTATGGAGCAAAATGTAATTTAAAAAATATATATCAAAGCAATTAACTGATTTTTAAAATGTTTTTACTTTTTTATTTGAATGGCATTAATCTATACTTTATTCTTCACTCATAAATATTTTAAGCTGCGTACTTTTATTCATTTAGGAATTTAAAATGTAAGCTTGATCGAAATAAAATACAGTTTATTCAACATAGTTTATATTAAAATGAAACTTGAATTAAAGAATGTCATTCATGATCATTCAATTATTGATACACCATTAAAACTGATCATTTGGGATTTTAAAACGTTTTTCGAACGACGAATTTTTGCTAAATTTATTGAAAACCGTTCATAGTACGTATGTCAATAAGGACAGGTCATGGACAAAAGTAAATATACTTTGAAAAATCGTAATATCATTGATGATATGTTTGTTCCTAAAAGAAGTTTACAACTTCATCTAATCCAATTTAAATAAAATGAAAATTAAAAAATATTAATGATAGAATCGCGAGTTTTTCAGTTTATAAGCCAAAAATATAACATTAGAACACCTGTCTTTAAAAAAAAATATTTTCATTTTAAAAAATTAACATTTTCTGTAAAAATTATACTATAGAGATATCAAACACGCAAACCTTTACATAACACTTTGATAACAAAAAATGCCTTAGATTACTATAAGTTCAGATACAATTTTTTGACCATTCACCATCTGTGGAGTGCCTCATAAACAGAAATCTCGTTTTTATTAAATTTATTGTTAAAATTTGTTTATCACGGAATCAAAAGAATTTTTTCCCCTAATTTGAAAAAAATTTCTAAGAAAATGATTTCATCCTTACAATACAATAATTTAGTAACATGAATTTCAACTTCCACTCTTTAAATAAATACAATAGTAAAATATAGCATAAATATAAAGTAGACCGCAAAAGGAGAATTTTATTACACGATGATCGACCGAGCAGCGTTTTCTCCTGCTTTGTCTAGACGACAAAGTCTTCACACACGTCTTACTTACTTTCGACTTGCGCTCGGCTCTGCATTTATGATAACCATTCAAAAACCGTTTGACATTATTTTCTTAATTTTTTGGGCCTTTCTTAAAGCTACTATTCTAATATTAATATTTAAAAATTTGTAAATATTTCCCATAAGTTTCCTTTAAATACGCAGCGAGATGAAGCTGAAATATCAAAATTCGACAAAATCATAAATTACATTCACCTTTCCTACAAGATTCAATACCTTCTCAACGAAATTGATTTACATTGTCCACATTCCACGAGGAATTTGATAGGCTTTCAACATGAAGAAAAATTTATATTTACCTGCAACATCCACATTTTTAGTGTGAAACTCAACATATTTAATCTTTAATTATATAGGATAGCCATCTAGGATGTTAGGGGTTGTTGCCCTGCAACAGAATGTTCGGCACTGTGACCGACAGATGTCGACAGGATTTTTACGCTCGCCACGAACTGCGTAAGCGCTATTACAACGAGTTAAATATCTGGATATTTCAGTTTAACATCTAAAATAGTGAAAAACCATATATAAATTAATTTGCACCTAACATGTCAAACGAAGTACGCGTTAGTATATCTGTAACTCCCTGAGTAATAACAAAAACCTTTATGTTTGCAGTGAATGAACAAGAGAAGATGCCTGGACACCGTCAGCCTAAGTCTCTCGTAGATCTTAGTTTGGGGCGCGTGTGCCAACTACTCGACGGGACGTGCCGTCGTCTGCAGGTGCTATCACAAGAGTCACCAGCAGCCCAGGTTTTAGCCTTTGCCAAACAGACTATCAGACCCTACTACGTCAATGCGCTTCCAGCCCAACTGCGCTCTCGAGTCATCAATGAGACCTCGAGAATGTTGGATGGACCCTCCACGGATGGATCCACCCTAATATCCGGACCAGCTCCTCTATATCTCCACGCACTTCTTCTAGGCCATGACATAAAAAAAATCAAAGTCAATCTCTGCTGCTACTACGGTTGCAGTCACCAAACCTCACTCCTCAAACTCCTAGCCACTGAAGGAGTTGGACTTGAGTCCCTGGAACTTGCTCGATCAGCTCTTCTTAGACTCGACTGTAAACTTCTACGCACAGCCCTCATCAACATGAAGAACCTCCAGAGCTTGACTCTTCGAAATATAGCAAGTGATGCTGTTCTTCAAGTAGTGGGCAAGGCTTGTCCCAAACTCATGATCCTGGACGTCGCCTGTTCTCGACAAGTGACTGACACGGGTCTCAAACAGTTGTTGCTCCAAGTAGAGTTCCGAGACAAGATTCCAGAATTTGCTGCGAGGGAAACGACAAGCTGGTCAAAGCTGAAGACTCTCATATCAAAAATAAAAGTCACAGGCTCCAGGAGAGAGAAGAAGGACAAGCAACATGTTCTTCTTGAATGCTATGATCGTAGGAATTTCTTGTGTGATACCCTGAAGGTTCTAAATGTAGCAAACACTGGAGTCACCAGTGCCGGAGTTCTTCTAGCACTGGAGCATGTACCAAGGCTGGAATCACTGGCTGAATACAACCACATGGGAAGAATAGTGGAGATCATGAATCGAGGAGTCATGGATTTGAAGACTCCTTTCAACCTGACTCAGGTTAGAAGCTCGAGAACAACTCCAGCTAGATTGGAACTTCTTGCTCATGCTTGTCCTTTAATTGAGAAACTTCATATTTCTGAACCTCATCATCCTCCAGAGGCTTTAAACCTCTTTCCATACGTTACTACTCTTAGCGTTCACGGGATTCCTGCACAGAAGGAGTGGCTAACTGGGTTCTACGAATACCTTAGAACAAATGGAAATAATTTCAGGAAACTGGACATCAGAATTGCTCAGAGTGAAGTTCCAGTGGATCTGGATCTGAAGGAGATCTTCTGGAGTTGTCCCAATTTGAGAACTTTGACAAAGGATGGATGCAACGTGATTTGGTCTGATGGAACTGATCCTCCAGTTTTGAAGAACTTGAGGAAGGTCCAGCTTGGAAGGACTGTGAGTGCAGCTACGATCATAAAGATTCTTTCACTCGCTCCAGAGTTGACTGCTCTTCACATTCACAGTTGTTTTGATCTTTCGGATGAGCACATTGAGAAGCTGCTGGAAGCTGATTCGAAACCGAGAGTGGGTAGAAAGTTTGAGAAGTGGGAGAACAGTCTTGTGCAGAATCTTACTTGTTTTTATATTTATGAGGCTAATAAAGTCTCGGCTTCAATGATTTTGCACATGTTTAAGAGCTGCAAGAAACTCATGAGGATTGGAAATCTTGCGAATTGGGGGTTGGACTGTGAGGGCGTAAGAATGCTGAGGAATGCACTTGCAAAAGAAAATCTTGACGTTGATCTATGTCCTGGTTCACACTGGTTCTGGAGTAATTGCATACAATAGTATTGACGTGGAGATTAATGTGAGTGTGAAGATTCGAAAGTTGATTCGGCGATTAGTTGTGACGAGGGCTAGTGATTTGGACTAAATAGTGAGTTGATTACCAGTGATTTCTTGGATCAAACTTTTGATTTAACTCGACGAAAGAGGAAATGGAAATTGAAAGTTAACGACTTATAAAATCATTTGTAGGCTTGTAATGAAAAAATCGTTATACTACAAATAATTGTAACGGATATTACGGGAATCACTCGAAAATAACAATCAGTCAAGACTGTGACAATTTCTTTCTGAGTAGTTATCATTTAATAACAAACAAAAAAGATATACATTTCCAAAAAATTGTAAATCCTAACTCTTTCAATGAAGAAATCTTTTTTCGTTAACAACGAAGATAGTTTTTAAAAACATACTAAAGAATAATTATGAAAAGTACATTCGAGTATTTTTCAAACATTTTTAATTTGATAGTATTACATTTTTTCTAAAAAAAAATTTGTAAATGAAAACAAAGTAAAAATTTACCAATTTCGACAAATTTTAGTTCACTGGTAATTTCTTGTTTGAAAACTGGGATGCAACTTTTCGTTCAATTTGCGCATACAGTTACAAAAGTAGTGGAGTAAATCCTCTACGACCATGACATAATTGGCTGCCGTTCGATTAAACGCTGTCATTTTTTTATTTCTCAATAGACTGCACATTTATCAGTATTAAAATTAAATACTACCGAATACTGAAGTTAGTAAATTCTCCGACTCGCAATTTTGCCATTGCTTCTCTCGAGAAGCATTTTTTAATAGTTTTATTATGAGAGTTTGATAGCAGACGTGATTTTCTTTATATGAAACGTAAACGTCGGGAATCTAAATATTATACTTAGTAACATACGGAAATTGTGATAAAGAATAGAACAACTGACAATTTCGGAAAAAATTGGAAAATTGTAATTTGATATTGCGTAACCAGAATTTGGTCGCTGATTTGAGCAATTGTATAATTTTAAGGTTCTGATATTCCTAGCTTGTAAGACGAAGCTATTAATACAAAGGGCATATTTCATTTCTAGGAAACTATATCGATTCATTTACATTTTAGTTAATAAAGTTTTCTTACGATCGATACATAAGTGCTTTATCATTTATTTAGAACAGATATTCTATCGATATATTATTTCAGGACCACTTTAACTCATATTTTTCGTATGGGACCCTTTTTACAAAAGTGTTTGGTTTTGTTAAAAAAAATGGTTTTTAATCCAAGAAAAATTTAGAATATCAGAAAAAGTTTGTGCATTTTTTCTGGTTTTATATCAAATAAATTAATCTTGTGGCGAGACAAATATTTAAATGTCTTTAAATATTAGATACTAACCTCTGAAAATCCATGCGACTGAAGAAGCAAACTGATGAGTTTGGTGTCAGTCTGGAAAATCTTGTAGGTCATGTGAAGCTGCTTCGCTGGTGATTCTTCCGGAGGCGTTGACAATGCCGAGCATCTAAGGGAAAAGAAAGTTAGTTTTTTTAGAAACTGCAACATCCAGTCTGTGTGGTGTGACTTTCTATGTTTTCATGTAATAGTTTTCCCTGAAGTATTTTCTTTAAGTATACAAAGCAGTATACCTAATTCTATTCGATAAAAAGAAAAAGCTTATTAATGCCATTAATTCAAATGTAAAGTATGGAAGACATGTATTTTATTCATCTATGATCTAGATCAGAGATGACACAAGACGTGTTGAGTTTTGAGTATTAAAGTATTGAGCGAGGGGAATAAAAAATTATAAAATGCATACTTGAAGCGTAAGACGGACGTCTTGTTCCCAGTTGGTCCGTTCAATAGCCATTCTTTGCTTTGCGGATTTTTGTCCTTCGTTGTACTGAAAATAGAAGTTTTTAATTTAGATGGATGCCTATCCTGAGAAAAAGGCCATTGACAAAACAGAACAATTTATACAGGTGAAACAAATCATGCGCAGTTTACTTCTACTAACTGTAATTTAATTTATGCCATTAATTTATTAATTATATTGATATATGGCATTTGTATTAAAATGCACTGAAGCTCTGGTTAAAATTTAGAAACATTCAGAGCTTCATACCGAGAAATCGATGATTCAAAATAACGTGGTCTTTTGAAAAGACGTACTTTTTGTAATATATAAGAAGATGGAAAAATGAAAAAATTCTGAAAGAACTC
>NC_046661.1:118661509-118664948 GCF_010883055.1 Belonocnema kinseyi | reverse complement strand
CGAAATCCTGCGGTTGTCCTTATGACAAATTTTTAAATATATATATATATATATATAATGTTATCCGAAATCCATATCTGCTTCGAAAAGTATCATTCAGAGCTTATAAGAATAGAAAAGTAATTATTTATACCGTAAATGTAGGACTGACGTCAGTCAACTGAAGGTATGGCAATGTCGCATCCATTCCACGTGCTCTAGTTTATGCGCGAATTTCGAATAACACGCGTGCTCACACGCGACGTTGCCACACTTATGACTGTGACCGGTGAGTCAATAACAAATTGAAGCGTTCTCTCAACTGACTTGCTACGTACCGAAGGTACTTCCTTAAGATCAAAACTAATATATAGATGTAGCCCAACAATTTTCATAATCTAATTACAAATAAAACATTTCAATTTTATATTCCTAATTAGGATAGGCTCTTAATAACATGTTTTAGAAAGGAATATGCAATTTGTAAATTTAAGTTTTTTTATTTGCAAAAGTGTACAACTCAAATGTTCTGGGAGTTTAAATTCAAAATTAGGAAAATAATTCGAAATACTTATTTTAGTATATTATGCATAAGTATATAAATGCTTCCACTTTTCTCTAGCAAAATGTATTAAAATATAGGCCCAATACCTATATAGATAGTGTATGTAGAAAATATCAGTTTTATATCGAATTTCTCGTTAATTGGATACAATAACAAAAATTGTCATAATAACCTTATCTAATCTTATTCAGAATAAAATTAGATTAGTAGATATTGGTATCAGCTCGAGAGTATGAACGCTGATTAAAAGCTGATAAATACAATTTTGTTACTCTTTATATAAAATTATTTATTTACCACGTAGTAGCTGCTTTTTTTAAATATCCAAAATCCAAAAAATTAGGCGATAGGAAAATTTATGTTTTCAACGTTTAAAAAACTTTTTTAATTTTACAGAAGTCGCTAGAGGCGATACACTGTTTTAAATTCAAACCCGCTGCACACAAGTTCAAGAGATTAAACAAATGCAAGAGTTTCTACTAAATTTTGGAAAATAAATGAAATGAGACGAAATATGTAGGGATTTCCAGAGATTCCAAATATTCAAGGGATTTTGAGATATTTCAAGGAACTTCACAAGATTAAAAAAATTTTGTTAAATCTTCAAGAATTTCAAGTGATTTTAACGTTCCTTCTAGAGAACTTTAATGAATAAGTTCAATTAAAACTATATTTAAGGGATTTTAAGGGAATCTATTGTATTATAAGAAATATATCAAAGTTCAACGAATTACAAAGAATTAGGTAGAATGTCCAAAGATTTTAAGGATTTCTTGAAAACTTTAAAAAAGAAATCAAATTTAAATGATTTTCGAGGGATTCTCACCGATTCCACAGATTATAAGGGATTTTAAGGTATTTCAAGAAAATTCACAAGATTTTAGGAATTTAATTGAATCTCCAAGCACAGAAGAAACAGAAGATAAACCTTACATCTATTTCCGACGAAAGATTCTCTGCAACAAAAATTAACTTCACAGAATAAACTTTACACAAATATCGGTTAAACTTTCTTTTGTTTTTCCATGTCAAACACATGCTTTTGAAAGACGCGAAGTTGGCTAAACAAAACTTCATCACTCTAAAAAATTTTCTGCAACAAATTTTATTCTTAGTTTTTTCTGTGAGGATTTGAAGGTATTTTAACTTTTCTTCTAAAGAACTTTATTGAATAAGTTTAATTCAAATTATATTAAAGGGATTTTAAGGGAATCTAATGGATTTTAAGAAATATACAAAATGTCAACGGATTTCAATGGTTCTTAGCGATTCCAAAAATGTTAAGGGGTTCTAATGTATTTTCAGGAATTTCACCAGATTTTCAGCAATTTTATTTAATGTTTCTTCAGATAGGACATCTAATTATTTTAATGATGAATCGCACTTTTTGTATAGTACCATATGAGATTAAGAGTGATACAAAATAAAACGTTCTTTTGTAGTTTTGCTACATTTCACATCAATTCCTAGAATATTTATGCTTTATTTAATCAAATGCTGATTATCCTATCATTTATTTTCATGTAACGATTTTCTATAATAAATTTTCTATAATCCATGTAATCTTTTGCAATCTCCTGCAATCCCATGCAATCTTGCAATCTAGTATACACTAAACATCCGAGTAATTAACCCCTCGAGAGAGAGTAATGAAGTGCAATCAAATTTTACTCATTGTTAGTGTTTAAACTTTTACTTTTTTTGAAGGCCATGATTTGAAAGTAGCCTTTCTCGAGGAGTCGAAACCATTTTGCTTATGCGAACCTTTCGATTAACAATATTATTAAAATAACGAAATTTAAAACAATATTTTATTGAGCTAGATTAATTTTAAACTAACAGAATTATAAAATGATCAAATATTTTTTTTCTTGTAATTTAGATATTAATTCAAATTAAATTATTTTTATTTCTACGCAATAGCAAATAACTGCTTCAAGTTGCAAGATGTTAAAAATAAAAACAGATGGCTTTGATTAATTGTCTAAATGGAAATTTTTATATTTTTTATAAAATGTATATTCATATTTATATTCACATATGTAATCATATTGAAAGTATATTTTAGGAGCAAATGATATTAGAGACACAAAGAAAATGTACTCTTTATGATCAAAAACAAACAACACAAAAATAAGGTAGAACTCTTCTCTAGAAGGAAACAATGCAGACTTTATTTTCCCCTAAAAAATTTTGAACAATATTATTTAGGAATATTCTTTAAATATACCACAATTAGAATACCGCTGCAAAGTACTACGGGTGTATCCATTATGAGCGGAATTATTTGTGCTCATTTTATGCGTACTAAGCTTCTCCATATGTATCAAATAAATTTTCTTCCTCATAGAGGAAGGTTTTTTTCCAACAAAGGAACAAATAGGACACTTTTAATATTTTTCAAACTTATGTTTCTGTTTTACCGAAAATCTTATTTATAGAAAATCGGGGAGACCATCAAAATGTTAAGCAATATGTGGTGTTACAATGAACTTTTAAACTTAAGGTAATCTTATATTCTAAATTTTTTTTAAATTCCTCGTGTAAACAATGTAATCTTTTTTAACTTTTTAACTCGTTATTGATTAATCAGGAAGAGTCATAAAAAATTCGTCAATATGTCAATCGACGCGTCTCGAAAACGCGAGCAATTATATAAAATACAGTACTGCTAATTTTCGAATATTAAAAAAATCCTCTTATAAACAAGTTAAATAATTTTGTTTAGAAATAAAAAAAAGTTATTGGTAGGACACGGAAGCTTATTCAAAGAGTCATTCGAAGCGTCTCGAAGACGCGAACTACTACATCAGATATAGTACAGCAGTATTCCTAATAACGAATTTTTTTTCTCATATAAACAGAGTAAGCCTTTTTTTGCTCAATCGGTCGTTT
>NC_046661.1:118648821-118661409 GCF_010883055.1 Belonocnema kinseyi | reverse complement strand
ACAATTCATCCTAACTTCATGATCATTACTTTTTTAATTCTCGAGATAAGGTAAACGAAAAAGGCCCCTACACACACACACATACATGCATACGGACATTTTTAAAATTTGTAGTTTCAAGTTCATGGTGCCTGATTATATCGAAATATATCAATAAAAGTAGATTTGAAAACTTATGTCACTACAAATCTCTCTCTCTCTCTTAAGAAAAAAAATCTTTTCAATTATTTGTAAATCAAATTTGTATTCATTTATACATCAAACGTTTCAAGTTCCCTCAATTAGAAATGTCTCGATATACATTTTTTTTACGGAAAAATAATGTATCCACATGTTTTTAATATTCTTATCTGTTGACACTATATGTCAATTATACAAATAAATGTGTTCTTCATTGCCATTATAAAGGTTTTCAAGGTGGTTGTAAAATATGAAGTATAAACTGTGAAATATACAATAAAAAATAAAGGTAATCGTAGGCTGTAAACCGAGGCGAGGATTTGCGGAAGCACAATGCTTTGCATATGTTGAAGGCCTTGTGTGTCGAAATGCGGAAAGAAAAATAATAGAACGTGAGCCGTAAATGTTGTGCGAATTACGAATCGCATGCTAGTCTTTTTCTTTTCTTTTTTTTTTTGCTGGAGTTCTATAATGTATTGTATATTCTATGATTTTGACAGATTTGAAGGCAGACCACGTGAAAATACACGTGATTGTTGTTTTTAAACATTGTATTATAGTCAGAGTATGAGATGTTTATTTGCAGTAGCCGGTTCGTCGTGTCAACCTTTTTGGATGAAAAAAAAACTTATTGAGGTAAAATTATTATTCTGCCGAAACGGAATTTTTCTTCGCAGAAATATTCTTTGTCGGCAAAAGAAATAAAAAGTTAGCCTTAAGATTTGATAATTCAAGTTTCATAACAATTTTATTTCATAAAGCTGAATAGAATAATTATGAAAAATTATGAACCCAAAAAGAATGAATACAATCTGATTTTAATATAATTAAAAAGTATACAACTTTATGTTAGTTTTGATTGAAAATTCATTTTCATAGTATTGATTAAACAATTGAATTATTAATTATTAAAAAATAATTAATTCAAATTTAAGACATTTGTCATTGAAAACCAAATTTTAAAAAGGAATGAACTTGAAATTTCAATATCTTGGCAGAATATCAATATAATAAAAATATTTTCAGATGAAAATAGAGGAAATAAGGGGATAGAAATTTGTAACCTGAATATTTTTAGATTCTCAAAATATTGTCATATTAGAAAAGGCTTCTGTACAACTTTTTAATAATAATTCGAGGATATGTTAAAATTTAAGAAAGGGAAACAGGCAAATCTCTATTTTCCAATTTATTGATTGAATAGTTATAAATTTTCTTTTAAAAATGTATTATAGGGAATACTCTACATAATTCAAAAAATATTTAACTTATATCAAATATAGATAAGGCTATGTGAGCGCAACCTCAATTCTTTTAACAGTTTTTTCACGCCCAATTTAGGTTCGCACGAAACGCGATATCGTTTTGAAAATTTGGAAAATTAATAAGAAGCACTAAGAAACGTTAGTCTACTCTTAAATTTTTACAATTATAAAAAAGTTTTTTTTAACAAATTTGGTTATTGCTTTTAATTTTCCAAATGTTTCCACAGCGGCGGATCCAGGCCTTGGTCTCGGAGGGGGCGATCGGGACGTATAAGTCGAAAAAAGCAAAAAAAAAAAAATATTTCAAGTTATAAGTATAAAAACTTAGAGCTCGGGGGGGGGGGCGATCACCCCGATCGCCCCCCTCTGGATCCGCTAATGTGTTTCCATTATAACGAAAATTGTAATTTATTTCACAGTTCATTTCATATTTATGGGCAGGTACAACTGGTTTCTGTTTTCTTTTGTCCGGAAGCTAGCGCCACCCTGATATCATTAGTCGGTAAAAGAGGAATCACGAACAAATAAAATTCATTCCTAACAATGCAGGGTTCTTCTATAAAAATAGTAAAAATTGTAGGTCTATTGGAATTAAGAAGATGTCATATGAGAAATTTCTCATACAAAAATGTTGTGACATTTTTAAAACCCAATAATTTTTTTCTCTTCATATAGTCAAAGCGACTTCAATTCCATGTATACAAAGATTTTTTTATCAGAATTGGTTGAAATTTGACTGAATTATCGAATTTTAAGCTAATTTAAGTTTAATTTTCAATGAAATAATTAAATTTTCTACAAAATAGTAGAATTGAATGATTCAATTTTAAACAAAATATGTAAAATATTAAACAGTTGCATTTTCAATAGAATAATTGGATTTTTTAAAACAACGTTTAATTCTTAACAAAAAAGGTGAAATTTGTATCTAACAGGAAGACCTTTGTTCCGAGTAAACTAATGTTTAACAAAAAAGTTTAGTTTTCCAGCAAAAAGGATCAGTTTTTGAAAAAATAGTTGGATTTTCAACAAAATAGTTGAATTTTCTACCACAAAAATCAATTTTTATCATAATAGTCGATTTTTTAGAAAATAATATTAAGCTTCACCAAAAACACATTTGAGTTCTTAGCAATATTTAAAACGTACCAAGATGAATTCTTAACCAAAACAACGAGTTTTCAACAAAATATATCAATTTTCAAATAAATAGTTTAATTTTCTACTAAACAAGATAAAATTTTAGTAAAGAAAAAATTGAACAAATTAGTTATATTTTCAACTAAAATGATAAATCTGCAACCAAAAAAAAAAAAACGAATTTTTAAAATAGTACGTCAACTTTGAACCAAAAAATACAACAAAGTAGTTGAACTTTCAAACAAAAATCGAAATTTTCGAATGAAAAATACGAATTTTCAACAAATAACAATTTTTTTTAGTGAAGGCAAAAAAATCTCACCAATATTGTTGAACTTTTAAGCCAAAAGACGATTTTTTTGTAAAAAGTTGCATTTTCAACCCAAAAATATGAATTATCAACAAAAAAGTTTATATAAACCAAAAACTTGCAGTTTTAATAAAAAAAACAGGAAATTTTCGCCGAAAAGAATAGTTATCTATCAATAAAAACGAATTTTTAACTAAAATAGATCATTTTTCAACAATAAGTGGAAAAGTTGAATTTATAGATAAACAATTAACTTTGAATAAAAAAAAAAATTTTCAACAAAAATAGTGACATTTTTAATCAAAGATATGAACCTTCAAACAAACAAATGAATTATATGTAACAGAGTAATAACAAAGTGGTTTAGCTTTTACCTAAGTAGTTGACTTGTAAATTTAAAAAAATTCAGTTTCAGAAAGAAATGGAATATTCCAAAATTTATATTTTTACTGAAAAGAAAGAGTTTTCAACAAAGTAGTTGATCTTTCAAACAAGATGAATAATTTCCAATAAAAATGATAATTAAAAAAAATGTTATTTTCAAAAAAATGGTTCAAACTTTGTAAAAATAATTGAATTATCTACCAAAAATATGAGCTATCAACGAATGATGCAATAGTAGATATTTCGAACAAAAAGGGTGGTTTTGTACTAAAATTTTTGAAATTTTAATCAAACAATAAAATTCTTAACTAAAAATGCAAGCAGCAGGAGGACGCAACGTAAAATAAAAATGATCAGATTTGAAAAATTGGAAATGAATGGGAAACTTTGAAATATTTTTAATTATAGTTATGAGATTTTCATCGTGATATAAAGAAATCTATATTGTTAAAATTGTGAATTTTGTATACTTTCAAACAAATGACATAATTAGAATTCAAATGAAAACTACCAAAAAAGAATCAGCAATCGTTTTTCGTTCAGCAGAGAACAAGTTTCAAAGCCTATTTTTTTCTTTAAGGGGATACAAATTCCAGGATCATGAGCGAAATGCAAAGAACTACATTGTTTTTTTGTATTACCTGTCTGGCTCACCGATGTGGGAACAATTAACAAAAGGTTCTAAAGCCTCTTCACTACTATTTGATAACTGTGACATGCCCGAAAGGCTGGAAGATGACATCAGTTCCTTTGATCTTTTACCCTCCAGCTTTCCATTGGAACTGTTTTTTATTTGAGACAACATTATATACCTGCAACAAAAAAGAAAATACCTTTAGATTGATATTTTATCAATATAATAACATCAAAATTTTCTTATGCAGAAAAAACTGTTTTGACCTATTTGAAAAAGTAAAGACATAAAGGTACCGAATTCTAATTTACTTGATTTAAAATAGTATTTTCCTTTGCTTAATGTAAGAGACAAAATTAATAATTACAAAATTATTTACCATTCGAAAACAGTTATTTAAAATTTAAATTAATGTAATAAATTGAATATAGGATAGAAGATCACTTCAGCACAAGATCACATGTATTTATAAATTTAGCGATACACTATCGTATTATAAATAATAAATATAAAAAATTATCTCGTTCATGCCAAGTATCGCATATTTCAAGGGGATCGGCTTTTTTTGCGAGGGGAAATGATTTAAAGAGCAATCGACTGATATATTCAGCCAGCCTGCTCACAATATAATTTACCTTGAATAGCTAACTCTTGCTCGGTATACTTTGGATTAAATTATTCTCCCCTAGGGAAGGAACCCATTTTTTATTATTCCGTATATCGCCCCATCGTAAAACGAGTTCAACATTGATTTCCCGGTAGATGTATAATTTTATTGTATATTGTGTTCACTGCACACTTAAGGTGAAAATAGTCCATATACCGATGTAGCAGTGTTAATGGTACTTGAACGAAAAATTCAATATTTTATCTTAATGAAAAAAAAAAATAATGTAAAAAATACATTATATAATAATGAAGACACAGGACTGTTAAACCATCAACGAGACTCGGAATTCCCGTGGGCAACCATCGAGTACATTATTTGATACACATATAGAACACAGGGATACTGCATTCTAATGTGTTTCAATTACTGAGATAAAAATTACACTTTCATCCTAGAAATTATTTTAAATTGAAAATCGTAATTAAATTGCAACTGAATATTAAAACAAAACATAAAATTGGAATCAAAATAATCTTTCAGCACTTAGGGGCCACACTAAAAATACGTAAATAATTACAAGCTCTCTCTCTACCCCCCCCCCCCCCCCCCCCCCCCTCCACAGTAAAAAGCCATAAAAAATATTTTAAAACAACAAATTAAACAATTTATATCTTTAGGACTAGTTTCGGCCCTAAAATAGTCAAGATAAGTATTTTATTGTTCATCTATGTATCATTTTATTTACTTTTTTAAATGATAAAGTTTTAATAAAGTGCATAGATCGAACAATAACTTAATGAAGCTTTATGTAAAATTGCATGGGATTAGGTAGCTTTCATGTTTGACAAGTGATTTTAATAAATGCAAAAATCTCTACTATAGGAGACATGAAAAATTGGTCAAGGAAAAATCAAGGAATTTTGAAAATGAAGTTTGACAGTTTGAAACATAACTTCAAATTTAATTAATATGTATATTAATTTTTTATAACTTTAAATTTAATTAATATATTAATTAAATTTAAAGTTATGTTTCAAATCGTCAAACTTCATTTTCAAAATTTCTTGATTTTTCCTTGACCAATTTTTAATTTTCCCTTGCCATTAATATTCAAACCCCTGCATTTTAATCTCGTAATATTTTTAACATAGGATTTTTTTAACGGAATAAAAAAATATTTCATATACAAATCTAAAATTGTTAAATTTATTTAATTATTTGAAACAAAAAAAAAACGTTTCTACCATAAAAGATGATTTTTTAACAGAATACTTGAATTTTCATCAAAAAATTAAATTTTGAACAAAATACTTGAATTTTCAACCTAAGAAGTTGAATTTTCGCAACAGAAAAGTCGAATAGTTGATATTTCAATAGAAAAATTAAATTTCATTTAAAAAATACATTTTTCAACAAAAAATACGAATTTTCAAAAGAAAACAAGTTCATCTAAATTGCTGAATCTTCAAGCCAAAAGACGAATTTTTTGTACAAAATATAAATTTTTAAGTAGTAAATATGAATTTTAAGAAAAAAAATTAATGTTCAATGAAACTAAATATATGGAACTGTAACAAAAAAATAATTTCTTAACAAAGTGGATCAAACAAACATTTTAAACAAAATAGTTGAATCCTCAAGCAAAAAGATTATTTTTCAACTAAGCAGTTGTATTTTTATCGAACAAAAATGCAATTTCAATTAAAGTAGAGCAATATTTTAATTAAAAAGACAAATTTTCAACAACAAAAAAGAGTTGAATTTTTATCCAAAAAAGATTTCAGTTTGATTTTTCAATGTTGAAATATGAGTTTTAAATAAAAAGTCAATTTTCAACTCAGACATATGTACTTGCATTTTTCAACCCACAAAGACGAGTTTTCAACAAAACTGTTGCATTTTCAACGAAAAAGAATGACTTTTTAACAAAATTTTTGAATTCTCAACCAAAAAGTTGCCATTTTTACTAAAATAGATACATTTTTTAATAAGAAAGACAAACATTTAATAAAGTAGTTGAATTTCCATGAAGAAAAATTCTTCAGGTTTGAATTTTCAACAGCAAAATATGAGTTTAAAATCAAAAGTAAATTTTTTACGAAGATAATTAAATTTTCAACCTACAAAGACCAATTTTCGAAATAGCAGTTGAATTTTTTACCAAAAGGATGACTTTTTAAACAAATTGTTGTATTTACAAGCAAACACTTGCATTTTTATCCAAAAAAGAGCCAATTTCTACTAAAATAGAGGAATTTTTTTATATAGAGGGAAAAAATAGAGAAAATTTTAAAATAGAGGAAAAAAAATTTTAATTTTCATCTAAAAACAGTTTTGTTTAACGTCGAAAAAAAAGATATGAGAGTGTTAGACAAGAAGTAAATTTTCTACGTAGATACTTTAATTTTCAACCAAACATACGACTTTTCAACAAAACGGTAGAACTTTAAAAACTAAAAGGGATGAATTTTAAACATGATTGTTGATTTTTTAAATAAATAATAAAATCATTACCCAAAATATAATCTTCATGAGAAAACCAACTGCAAAAAATGTAAATATAAGAAAAATAATTGATTAAAAAGAATATTTTATCAGGGTTACCGCAAAACTTAATTTAAAAAATTCCCTAATTATTTTTCACTGACCAATGTTTCATTTTCCCTGACCATTACTCTTCAAAGATCAATATCTTAACCTTCATTTTCAACATACAATCATTTATACGCGAAATAAAATGAATTTCACACAAAAATAAAAAAATTTCAAATTTATATCTTTGATAATTATTCAAAAGACCTCTCATAGAAAATCCCTGATTTTTGCCAAATTTTTTCAAAAATACTCAAGTTTCCCCGACCAATAAAATTCCCTGGTTAAAAAAAATGTTATTGGCTAGCTTGGTTTTTTACAGGCGAGGTTTTTTTGGCCCGCAAGGTTAAAATCATATTAAAGTTCTGTATAATTATTACGCGTTATTTGTTTCATTTGCGAATTTCCAAAAATTACGTGCATGAATGAAGCACCCCGCCCCCTCTTCCGTAATAATTCGTAACAAAATCTCTCACCCCCCCCCCCTCCCTCCTTTAAGCTTTTACATTATTTAATTACAATCCCTTATAATTTGTGTGGATCATGAAAATATTGTACTGTCCGTATTCGTACCGATTATATTATTTTCTTGATTCAATGTTAGTTTTGCTCATAAAAATCATAACTTTTCAATTCAGGCTTTCAAAGATAAAAAATAAATAACGTTACGTCGAGTTTTATGATAATAAATTTTAAGTAAATGCAATTCGACCAATTTGACAGTGTTTTGGTCCTTGCAAATTTGACCCAAAAAAAAATCAGTTCGCTAAGCGGGGTTTTAGACAAATTTGTCTATATTTTTTTGTTTACTGCTGATAAAAAACTGACAACTGAATTCTTAAAATCGTAAAATTTCACATTTCTTATATTATTTATGAGCCAAATTTGTGTAAAATGTCTTGAAGTTGCTTCTAGAAATCTATAAACAGTGTGGCACAAGCAGAACAACCTAACCTAAGTGCAAACAATTTTGTTTAAGAAGATCAAAAAACGTTGTCAAAACTCGAATATTTTTCAAATTATAAGGTACTTTAAAACACACTTATCGGATCTCGCGCTTGGTGCTCAATAATACTTTTATCTCGCTCATTGTACACCCCCCACATTATTGTATAATACTTTTAAAATTAAAGGTCAAACCATTGACAGCTGAAATGTAGTGATTGTGAATTCTCTTTTGTTAAAGCTCTTTGGCTGTAGTGAACACATTCTCATTACGTGTCTCCTGAGAAAACAAAGTTAAAAGCATATTTTCAGATCTAATTTATAAACAATTTTGTTGTTAAGAATTTTACTGTACCTTGTGTCTTTTTCCAATAATTAGGTTTGTTTATTTGTAATCTTATTGTTCACGAATTAAACCAAAATCACGCTTCTTGTAAAAAAATGATTCACAACAAATTTGTAGATCTTTGTTAAGTTCAACATTTTTGTCTATGCATCTTTTTTTCTACCTTGTATAGTGTAACCACAAAATGGAATTTTTGTTGATTTTTTCATGATTTTTTGTAAGATGAAAATTAAAATTTTTTATTTTTCAAGAAATTTCAAAAAGTTATTATGATAATCTTGTATAGCATTCAAAAGGCAGCATTTTTCTTCGCTTGACTTTTTTCATATCGTACGTTGTTTGTCTTTAAATTTTCATTTTTGTTTGAATAATTTTCTTCTTGTCAAAAATAGTCGTAAAGATGAATTATTCGACATTCCGTGTACTACAAATAGCACATGCATACAATTTTAAAATCTTAAAAAAAAATTGGTCTAACAAATTTTCAGAATGCTCTAACTTTTGTAGTTTTTGTCAAAAATTGCTGGATAACGAGCTTGCCCTTTTTTTAGGCCTTAAAAAAGTGTGTTAAATGTCAATTAATTATAATCATTTTTTCGAAATTTGTCGTGCCTAAAGCCTTCTACTACTACAGACCCCTTAGTAAAAATAATTTTTCTGACTCAGGGTGAACGTGCATGCGGATTTGATGAAAAACAACTAAGTCAAATTTTACATAAAACCAATAAATTCTCAGTAGGGTTAGTATGTAAAAAAGTTTTTAAAACCTACTATATAAAATACAAATTTGTAGATTAGGCACTGGAGATGGTTCCTACGGCAACCCGAATGGCTAATTGGTAATAGATTTTATTTAATAAATACACCAAACTCTCGCTTTCAGTCAAGTGTCAAGGGTTGCCTTCAAATGGCCTTGGACTGATTTCGGGGTCCAAGGCCATTTGAATGCAACCCTCGACACTTGACTGAAACGGAGAGTTTCGTGTATTTATTAAACAAAATCTATCATCAATTAGCGATTCGGTATATAAAAAAGTAAAGTATGGCGGGGACGTACTCGAGTACAATTTTTTAAATTAAAAACAATTAAAATTTTCTGTATTTAAGTTTTAAGTTCATATTTCTGTTTTACCTTCTCAGTTTTTTCCAATTCGAGTTTCGACTTGAGTACGAATTATATATGATTTAAAATTTAGAAACTCTTTTCTTATGTTGTATTTTCCAGTTTTTAATCCTTTTTTCACATTTAGAGTTTTTCTTGAGCTTTGTACAAATTTCGCACGTGATTTAGAATTTAAAGAAACGGATTCGACAACTTAGAAACAGTTATGTTGATTCCATTTCAGTATTTTCATGTTCAAACTTAACATCAAGAGAAAACATGTAAGTAACATCGAATGCAATAAAAAATTTGACTTTGCAATGCGTAGTCCATTCATAAATTAAGTTATTCTTAAGTAATAAAAAGTTCATCATGCGTGTACACATTGTTTAATAACTTTATACAACTTTTATTGTATTTTTGTTTGTTCTTAATGCATAGTAAAAGTTAGAACGACCGTTCCGAGGCAGCGCCACAGGTCACACCTAGTTTAATACTAAAATTTTAAGTTTTACTTTGTACAATCTATCTCATAGAAACTATAGATATAAATAACCAAAAATATGTTATGGGACAAGTAGAAGACTAATAAGCGTATAACAATCGTTTTGAGTCCTTATTATGCAACAAATTAAATTTTTCAATACCAAAATGTCAATAATTGATACAGACGATTTTTTTTATTGCAAAATGTTTTAAAAATCAAATTTAAAGTTAAACTTTGTTTTCCGTTTAGCGCACGAAACACTTTTCTATAGTTTGCTTATTTATAAATCTATTAATTACAAACCTGCAACTAATTATATTGATCATACACACTGAAATCTAATATCTTTCGTTAAGTGTTTCATTATCGTTTCACAGTCACGAGAAAACAATACAATTCTTATTGAGTAGGATTTAATCATTATTCTAAACACTTCTGAAAAAAGAATGCACTTTCTTTAAATGAAAAACAATGAAACAAAATATGTGAAATTGATATCTTACCAATATTCAAATAAGTTACTACCAGATTCTATATTACAAATTACAGACAAATATAAAAGTTAATACAAAGAAGTACTTATATATAAATAAAAAGGAAAAAAATATTTATTTTTACTAAAAGAAACGAGTATACAGAATCTGAATAAACTTGTAATTTACATAAAAATAAATAAATGATATTTAAACATTATGCGAAAATTCTGTTTTAAGTTCATTTGATTATTTCATGTAGATAATTCCATTGTTGGAATGTCAGGTAAGCACGGAATGCCAAGCGCCATGTAATAGTCGCGAGACTTGAAATATAAATAATTAACCGTAGAATAGTAGCATTCTTTCTATTAGCAGCTTCGTGATAAGTAACTCCTTAGTAAATGATATTTGGCATTTTTTTATTTGCTTTAAAATTTTATATTCATCAATTAAGTAGGAATTAATGATTCAGTCATATTTATTTACGAAATATTTTGATTTTCAAACATATTGTATCCGAAAACGTAAAATAACCTTCGAAGAAAAAAGTTACTTTTTAACAAGGGTAAAACCAGTTAACCAAAAGAACTTATTATTTTAATTGTAAATATTTTCTTGAAATACATACAACAGGAACTATTTCGTAATTAATCATGACTAATTCATCCGATAATGGCATTTTTTAAACATGAAATTATTGCCCACTATAAAAGTCGAAACAATAGAAACTGAAAAACTATTGATTACATGAAGTAGGGGTGATGGAGATATCAAAACATTTTTGGAAAAGTCAGTTTTAACAGATGTCAAGGCAATAGGATTTTCGTGAACTAAAGTGTAAATGTGAAATTTAAAATTTGTAATTAATGGATCATTATAACGGAAAAATTCGCATAGTCATGTGAGGGTCAGAAACACAAATGAACCGGAAATCCCGATATGGGAATGCATACGGCCTGGGCAAGCGGAAGTCTTGTGGAAACGTGTCTCGAAAAGTACCCGTCGAAACGTCCCAAGATTTCTGAAAATGTGATCATTTGCCAATCCAAAATTGAAAAAAATAATGAAATTCCGAATGAAATAAATATAACTTCTTTACCCCTCGAAATTCTCTTTGAAATCCTGTCGTACTTGCCTTGTACAGATCTTTACACATTGAAAAAGGTTAATACTTTTTTCGAGCAGCTAGTACACGATCCAACGGTATGGAGAGTTTACGAGGTAAAACGAATTATTTTTAAAAATATAGAAAAGGAAAAAATTACGTCATTTTCAAAAGTTTATTACAAAAATATCTCATCAAAGAAGTGTTTAAAATTTACTGGAAAGTTCTATAGTATTTTCCAGCTTTGCTAAGTATTAAGATACAACTTTACACTACATTATACATTATGCTAACTTAGATATTTTACCAATTACAAATAAGAACGTTATATTTATAACATACTTCAGAATTATTTCTCAAGTTTTTAGTTTCAGAATAATTGATTCTCAGCACTTACAATTTTAAAACTTTGCAATGCCAAAACATTAATAACAATTCGAGGGGTTGAAGCTACCTATTTTGATGTATATCTGAATTCAAGAATTCAGAAAATTACAAAATAATTAAAAAAACAAATGAATTCAAGTAGAAATGAAAACAATCCAGAAAATTTCAGGGAAATTTAAAATAACAAGAACATTGCGCGCGCCATGCGCGCACAAATTGCCTTTTCTTTAAAGAAATACCCGACATATATTTTTCTGTGAAAAAGGTAGGCAAATGCCAGTAAATTCAATTTACTGTGAATTTTCATCAAAACCATTTCATTTTTAACCAAAAAAGATTGTTTTTCCAACAAAATAGATGATATTTTCAAATAAATAATTTAAACAATGAATGTGATTTGAGTCCGAATTTTATTTTATTAACTTTTAGTTTATATTTTTTCTTTTCTACATTTTTTTAACTAAAGAGATTAATTTTATACCAAATTGTTGAATTTTTAAACAAACCGACGAACTTTGTATAATGTAGTTCAATTCAACCGCCGCATAGTAGAAAGGCATATAAAATATTTCTTGAAGAGTGCGGTGGCCCCGGAATGCCACTCAAACCGAACCGTCTGGGCACC
>NC_046661.1:118633688-118648811 GCF_010883055.1 Belonocnema kinseyi | reverse complement strand
CCCCGCTCATTCCTAAATAAATATTCTATGTCCTGCTCAGCGATGCGGCGGTTCAATTGTTAACCAAAGAAATTCACATTTTTAAATTTTCAGTAAAACAATGCCATTTCGAACAAAATAAGACATTTTTTAACCAAATAAGATTATTCTCAACCAAAAATAGTTCGATTTTCTTATTGGGACAAAATGGGGGAAAAAAGCTTTCGCGATTTCCGTAAGATACTTATGTTTTAGAGAAAAATTCTAGTATTTTTTTTACACCATTAAGCCATTTCCCTTTCGGGGTAGGCGTGACTCACTCGGTGGGGAAAGGAGTAGTGTGTGGAAGGGATAGAGAATTTTCAGATTGATCCAGAATTCTCGTGTTATTTATGTAAATAACACGTTCGTTCCGCAACACTGCTCCGACCCAGGTTGCTGATCAATCTCTCTAGCAATCATCCCAAGTGAAGATCCTCACAAAGTCGTTATGTAAGGTTCCCCACTTAAGTCCATTAGTGGCCAAGGTTTTTTTGTTTCAGGCGTCATTCACTCTACTTTTTTTTCTTTTTATTAACTATTTGCCGCCATACTTTCCTGTCCTGGCATACTTCTCTAGCTTCTTTTATGTTCCAAAAAAATTGAAAGAGGTAAATTATATTGAAGTGGAATTGAAGTAAATTTAGAGTAATTTAAGGAAACTATGAAGGATTCAAGTGATTATAGAAGAATTAATTCTAATTTTAAAGAAATTACCAGAATTCGAATAAATTTAACTGATCAAGAGAACAATAACTAATTCAATCAGTTATGGAATTTTAACTATCCAATCAGACAATTTAACTGGTTCAGATTTAGAGATAAATATGTCATTTAAAACGTAGCAGGCATAACTTTAGTCCATACAATTTTAGTATTCACTTAAAATAAAAGTAAAGTTGAGATAAACTTATCTAATTTTGAGGCAAAATCTAAAGATTTGAAAACATTTGAAAAGAATACAAAAGAATTAAAGAATATCCGAGATTCAAAGAAATGAAACTATTATAAGAATTCAAAGAATTCGAGAGAATTTAAAAGATTTAAGGAAGTAAAAAAAATACAAAGAATTAAACAAATTTAAAAGAATTCAAAAGGATTCAGAAACAGGTGTACACCTGAATTCAGTTTTGGTTAACCGCCCGTGACAATTTTTTCGACTAAAGTATCATATTATGTTCTTCAATGTTTGAAAAAATCATAAGAACTTTCAACCCCGGTATAAAATCTAAAAATTTGTTTAAAACACGATTTTTATAACGATTGAACTTTGAATTTTTCTATAGAATAATATATAATTTTTTGACATTTGGTGACAATCTTACAAGCGTCTCTAAAGTATAATTACTTTATTTTCAATTTTGTAAATAAATAATTTGTCTAAATTCGGAAAACATTTGTGTGTTCCATATGCAATAAAGAATAAAAAAATTATTCTTAAAAACTTTTTTTAGAAAATATTTTATTAATCTAATCTTCGATTTCAAAATAATTTTTTTAACTTAATAATTGCACTTCTAATTTTTGTAGTAACTGGATAATATTATTGATAAGAAGCTAGTACTTAAGTTTTATTAAAAAATGTTCGATATTTATTTTTATACAGAACATTTTAAGTTAAAAATTTGAAATCTAATTACTATATTTTAAGTTTAAAATGAGCGATTCGGACGAAAAAATTGGAATAAAAAGTTAATATTTTGTTTATTATTCGGGCATTTGTCGATTAAAAAAATCTTTTAGCAACATTTAGTCATTTAGATAGATGAATATTCAATTAGTGGCTAATACCAGTGAGAGCGTTTATTTTGTTGTTAAATGATGACGCGTTTCAACACAGATCATTTAACATCAAGATATTTGTGAATGACAACTTCATCAACACTCATACTTAGTTGATAAATTTGTTGTCTTATTTAAATAAATTTGATAAACAAATACATTATTTGGGCATTTGTCGACGGAAAAAATATATTTTTCGATGTTATCAGTCCTTGTAATTGGGAACTTCATGATAATTTCAGCAACATTCATCATTTGTTGACTATTTTTTTTACATTCTCATCAAGAGAAGGTATTAGATTTGTGTACAATTTGACCTCCCCCCCCCCCCCCCCCGTTTTTGTCAAATGTCCACGTTTTGAGACCCCCTGAATCCGAAAAACAGGTTTTCACGAATGTGTCTGCCTGTGTGTGTATGTGTGTGTGTGTGTATGTTTTTTAAAAACAAATTTAGTTAAAATTTGCACTTTTCGCACATTTATCGATGGAAAAATTCACTTTTTTTCATTAAGTTGAAAGAAAACTTTATATTATTCAACTAATTATGAATTTTGCTGGAATTACCGTGAAGTTCCCAATTAAAAGGACTGACATCGAATTTAAAAAAAAAAACTAATTTTTTTGTCGACAGATGCCCGAATAATGCATTTTTGTTATACATTTTTTTTTTAACATGTTATTTATCCACAAATTGTGAATTTGAGTGAAATTATCTCAAAGTTCCTAGTTTTTTAATTTGACATCGAAAAAAACAATCTTTTTGTCGAAAAATGCTTAAATAATGCACTTTTTTTTAATTGTTGTGTTTATTGTTTCATGATGGAATATCTTTAGCTAATTTTATCTTCATCCATGAAATGGAGGTGCTTATAATAATTTTCCTATTAATGGCAAGCACCGGGAACTTCAAATATATAAAAATGTACATTTTTTCATTATATTTGTTTATTCGTGAAAAAATGAAAATAAATAAATAAAAAAGCAGGCTTGGCAACTTTTTTTTCAATTTTATGAGCTGTTTTTAAAAATTGTACGCACTTCAATAGTGTGTGCACTTCAAAATAAAGAATATTTCCTTTTAAATCGATAAGAGTTGAAAAAGCAATAAGAAGCAAATTATATTAAAAAGGAAAAATAATTGTTTTGGATCTTGAATTGGTTATAAATATAAAAAAGCACGTGCCTCTTTAGATGAAATAAATGAAAATCGAGCACTACCTTAAAGAAACAATCTGTCCTCATTCAGGTGATAAACAATGACATGAACACTGAAGACGTGATCGAGGAGCTTAAACGAATGCCTTTTCTGAAGAAATTTAGCATCGATGCCAGGTCTGATAGTGACGATATTCTGCGCCAACTCTCATTAACGAACAAGAATTTAGAAGAGCTCTCGATTTCAAATTGTACAGGTTCTGTCATTTTCAATTATCGATTCAGGAGCACATCTTTACTTTTACATCCAGATTAGTTAATATACAATATATTCCACACATTATTTGTCACCAACATTTTTTTGTCGTCAAATGTCCACATTTTGAGACCCCCTGAATCCGAAAAACAGGTTTTTACGAATGTGCCTGCCTGTCTGTATGTCTGTCTGTATATGTCTGTCAGTCTGTCTGTCTTTCTATAAACACGATAACTTTTGAAAAAGTTAATCTATTAGATTGCCCTTTGGTACACTCGTTTAGTGTCATAAACTAAAGGTCAAATTCGTTAGCCAGCCATTTTGGATGAAAATTCAAAAAGTGGGTACATTTTGAATATTTTTTAAACCACTTTTTTAAAAATTCAAAAATTCTCTGTACGGTTATTCGTAAAATTAAAAAAATTTAACAATTTATCATAATGACTTTTTTTGAAAAATCAAAAATTACTAGAGTTATAGCATTTTCAAAATCCAGAAAAACAAACTAAAATGAACAATTTAAGCCAAACAACGCATGATACGAAAAAAGTCAAGAGAAGAAAAACTTTGCTTTTTGAAAGCCCTACTAGATTATGATAACAACTCTTTTAATTTGGTCGAAAAGTTGAAAATTCCAAATTTGATCGTACCAAAAATGTTTGAAACCACATTTTTCATGATTTAAAAATTCTATGTACGGTTGTTCATAGTACTCAGAAATTAATGAATCACTGTTCGATATAAGCTACGAGAAAAAAATGAGACAAAACTTGTTCATCCAAAAAGAGCTATTATTTTTGATAAGACAGTTAGTTTTTGCTTTAGTTGTGAAAAAAAAACATTCTAAATAAAAATCTTAAATTTGTTTGAAAAAACGACACAAGGTATGAACTTAAATTACCAGACGAAAGTTGTTCGCCTAAAAAGATCGATAAATTTATTATTAATTATTTTTCGATAGGACGAGTGGATTTTCTTTTAATCGTAAAATATAAGATTAAAAATTAAAAAACTAACTTTTGGAAAAAGCACAGAAAAGACGAAAGAGGACATTGGCTCCTATATAGGACCCTATTTATAGGTTGGACAAAATCGAGTGCTAAGCACGAGATACGTGATGAGAATGTGTTCGTTAAAGCCAAAAGAGCTTTAACAAAAGAGAGTTCAAAATCACAAAATTACAGTTTCCGGTCCGTTCACCTTTGATTTTAAAATGTCTGTGCCCGCATGCGGAAGAAATGCAGACTAAGCGCGGAGTCCGATTGCCCTCAATCGCGTGCCGTAGGTGCGCTCAAACTCTCGAGCGAAGCTTTTTTAACGAAAGAGAATTCACAATCACAAAATTTCAGTGGTGGATTTTTTGAGCCTTAATTTTAAAATGTTTGCGCAATAATGCGCGAAAATATAAAGACCGAGCGCGTAGCGCGAGGTAAATACATAACCGAGCGCGAAGCGCGAGATACTTTATTTGTATACTTTATTTGAGTATACTTTATTTGAGTATACTTTATTTGAAAGTTGAGAAAAAGACCCACATTTTATCTTCAGTATGAATTTTCATATCTTTGTTTAGTATTGCAGTACAAGCAATATGTGCCATATTGAAATAAAAAAATACATACCCAATATTTTTGTTTAAAGCAAAAAAATATATATTTTAAGTTAAAAAAATTTTGATGACAAAGATTGTGTGGAATGCCCCATATATAAAACACGTCCTGGTCCAATAAAAAATAGATATACACTAAACTCTCGATATAAGAGCCCCTGGTTTACGATATTTTCATAATTAATTTCCTGGTATTTTCGACATGAGGGCTGCACTCTCGGTGCATTAGTTGCACCAAGCTACGTCATGTGTCCAATTCCAACATAAATGGTTCATGCAACCCTGCCTGTTTAAAGTATTCCCCCGATTTAGGATCAAATCCACTGCAAGCCATGCCCGAAACCTATATTATAAAAGATTTAGATTTTCAAAACTAAAGAAAAAATTGTTACTCAATACAGAAAACAAAAGTCTCATCAAAAATGTTAAATTTTGAAGCCAAAAAGACGAAATTCTTCCAAAAAGTTCGGGTTTTTATCAAAAAATATGAATTCCTAACAAAAATCTTGAATTTGTTAATCAAAACTGTGATATTTCTACCAAAATAATCGTTACATTTCTAATTGAAAAATTATTTTTAACTAAGAAAAAGAATTTTCAAACAAATAGTTGAATTTTTAACCCAAACGATGAATATTCTACAAAAAAATTCAACCTAAAATATAATAGGTAAACTTTTAGTAAAAAATAAAATAAATGTTCAGCCAAACAAAATGAATCTTCAACGTAATAATTATATTATCAATCAAACAAATGAATTTTCAACCAAAAAAATTAAATTTCTATACAAAAAATACATTTTCGACTAAAAATTGAATAGTTAAATTTTCAATTAAAAAAATTAATTTTCAGTAAAAAAACGAATTTTCAACTGAAGAAATACATTTTCAACTGAAAAAAACTAATTTTTAAGAAAATAGTTAAATTTTAAAAAAAAATGGATTTTTAAACAAAAAGAAGAAGGTTCCACTAATGGGATTACTTTTATACAAAAAATATAAAAATTTGCAAAAAATAAGTGAAACTTTTACCTAAAACAGATCAATTTTCAACTGAAAATGTAATGGTCAAATTTTTAGTAAAAAGAAAACAATTTTCAAACAAGTAAAATACATTGTCAACGTAATAGTTAAATTTCGAACAACAAAAAAATAATTTTCAATCAAAAAGATTAAATTTTTATCAAGAAAGATCAATTTTCGACTAAAAATGGAATAGATTAAATTTTTAATTCAAAAATCAATTTTCAATAAAGAAAATACTTTTCAACTAAAGAAATACATTTTTAACGAAAAAGATCACTTTTCAACTAAAAAAAAAGTAATTTTCTACCAAAAAACTCAATTTTCAGCAAGATACATTAATTTTAGCTAAATATTTGAATTTTTGAAGGAATTACCAATCCAATATTAAATTTTCTGCCAAAGAAATTTATTTTCAACGAAAGAGATGAAGCAGTCCCCAAAAAGATTCAACGGAGAAAAAAACGCATTTTCAACGAAATACTTGAATTTTCAATTGAAGAAGATAAATTTCCAATCTAACATTAAATGGTTGAATTTTCAGTTAAAAAATATAATAATTTTCAACTAGTAGACATTTTTTTAACAAAATAGTTAAATTTTGAACAAAAAATGGTTTTTCAATAGGAATTATGAAGAATCAACAAAGAAAAAAGAATATTGACAAAGAAGTTCAATTTTAGTTAGTTGAATTTCAAGTTAGTTGAATTTTTAACAAAAAAAAAAGACGAGATTTCCAAAAAAATAGTTGAGTCCTCAACCGAAACAAATTAATTGTAAGCCAAAAAGTTGGAACTTATCAACATTTTCTGACCCTGTCACGGTTTTCTTGAAATGCCATAACTTTACCTAGCCTTTTAAATTCCCTGACTTTCTGCAACTCTCTGACGTTTATTAACCCTGTTTTCACGTAAGTTATCACTTATTTTGTAAATGTTTTTTGTATTAATATCAGGAAAAACATTATAAAACTTCTTTTTTGAAAATTTCTCGCTTAATGTTGAATAAATCTTGAAAAAACGAAAGTAAAAAATTTAAGACCTTTATTCTGTTATTTTGCATTTGTTTATCAGGTTCAAGAATCACGCAAAATCACATATTAGATGTTTTTCCATTGGTCATTTAGATATCTTATTGATTAAACATTAAGTTTTCAACAGATCTATATATAATTGTAAAACTAAAATAGGTGAAATTTTGATTTGACTAAAAAGTGTTACATGGGGCGGAATGTGCCACCTTTTCCTGTGCATTAACCTAACCTCTTAGTGTAGCAGTCAGTAGGTTAGGATGCAATTTTTCATATTATCAGATTGTGCAGGGTGTTAATAATGGTGTAAACGCATAAAAACTAATCTTGTCGACAAAAATTCTCAGAAAAAGTATGACAGCAGCACTGTTATAGGTATGATAAGATAATATGAGTTGCTGTCAACCAGAAGCGAGAGCACTTTTTCTGGTGTATTTTTCTTAAATAAATTTGTTTTAAAACTTGTAAAATGCTATAAAAATAAGAAAAACATTGTTGTGGCTTAAAAATCCGGCAGACGTTAAAAAACGGTTTAATACCCTAATATATATAAAATTCAGTGTCATGCAGTAATTGTAGTAGACCAGTCTAGTATTTAAGAGTTTACGTATTGTAAAATTGATCTTTGAAACAATGTACATACTCAAGTAGAAAAATTGCTATATTTATTTCTGTAATATAATTATTGAAAGATATGTGAATATAATTCGTTTATCTATTAACTCTTTGTAGCGTTAGTTACGGTAGAGGTTAAGATTGAAGATTGCATCATTTTCAAGTTAAATACTTAAAATTTTCCGTTTAATTTTGGAAAGCTATGTGTAATTTATGTTTTCATTTTGAAACACTCAAACTTGACAAGACTCTTAATTACAAATAATATATAATAAGTCATTTAATTAAGTGACCCATCTCGCCCCAAAGCCTGGCACATCCCGACACAAGCATGAGGCGATATGAGCCAAGCGCACTTGTTCTTTATTTTCGTTTCTAATTCCGCATATACTTTTTTTAGTTACTTTTATCTTGACAAAATTTTAATTAAAAATGTTTGTATAATATATATAACGCTTTACTTTCAAACAATGAATTAGTAGATTTTAAATACTGACGTGAAAAGGACAGCTATGCTCATCTCGCCCCACCCTACCCCATAAGTAATAACAAATTAATCAAGTCAATAATTACATGAAACAGTGAAATTTGATTGAAAATATTGTAGATTTAAAAGAAGTAGATGAAGATTCGTGTTGCCGACATTTACCCTTCTCAAAATAATGAATGCGTCTTAAAATTTTTGCTTTCAGCTTAAAACTTTAAGTTAAAAGTCTTACATTTTATTTTTTATTTTCCAATGGACTTTTTTTTAAAGTTTGGCATATTTTCCCTTAAAACTTTAAAGTAAAATTCGGACAAAGACTGACGGAATAACTGCAAATTTAATTAGCCATTAGAATAGCTGGTTGATTAATTAATTTGATTTGATACTTAGGCTCAACATCGAAGCTCTATTTGCGATCTTCGTATTTGATCAGAATTCTGGAAAGGTGCATTCGCCTCCACACTATCTATATCCTTGGCAGTCGCTTCCGGGGTTTAAAATTCTTCAGGATACTTGGCAATATGGGATTGCGGCTTAAAGCTGCATCCACACAGGCAACTTGCCTACAGTTCAGGTGATTTAAGTTATTTTTATTAATTTCATTTACGATAAAGAAAGAAGAAATATTTTTCAATTCATTCTACAAATCACAATAATAAAACTGTTTCTTGTAAGCTTCAAACTTCCAAACTCTGAAATTTATACAATTATGTTATACAGGGTGGCCACTGAAACTTTTAAAAAAATTCTAGATTATTTCACCGTTTTCCCGATCAAACATTACATTTTTCCCGGTTGCCTTTTAAATGTTTATAGCAGCAACTATTCAATAATCGTTGCTTTAATATATAGAGTTTGAAAAGATTGAAATATTTTAAAACTCTAAGGTAAAATAAATCATGTAAATTAATGTAAATGTGATTTCAGGCTTCATCCGAAAATGTTCTCAAAACCGGGAAATAAATTTTTATCAAAAACAGGTGCATATATGACCAAATAGTTCAAATTTTAATACAATTTTTAAAGAAATAGTTGAATTTTCATCCGACGAAGATTAATCATCTAACAAATGATTGAATATTCAAACAAAGAAGATTAAACTTCAACCAATAAAAGTTTCATTTTCAAAAACAGAGTTAATTTTTTTATAGAAAAAAGGCAAATCTTTTAGAAGAAAATTTAATCTTCAAGCAAAAAAGATGACTTTTCTGCCAAAAGATTAATTTTCAATACAAATAGTTGAATTAACTACTAAAAAAAACTAATTTTTAACTAAACAATTGCATTTACAACCAAATATTTTAAGTTTATAGTAAAAGAGTAAAATAGATACATTTTACACCAAAAAGGATGAATTTTCGACCAAAAAATAAATTTTCATTCCAAAAGAACGAATTTTGTATACAAAAACGATTATTTAACAAAACAGTTCAATCTACTCTAATTTACAAAGAAAAAATTATTTTCGACCAAATAGTACAATTTTTAGCCATAATAGATGACTTCGCAACCAAAAATATAAAATTGTAGTAGACTTTTCAAATAAATAAAATTAACTTTTAACAAAAAATATGAATTTTCCACAACAAGAAAGATGAATTTTTAACAAAACAGTTGAATTCTCAACAAAATAATTTAATTTTCAACTAATTAGTATAATTTTTAACCAAAAAAGGTGAATTCTGAAACAAAAATATAAGAGTATGACTTTTGAATCCCAAAGGACCAAAATTCGGATATAGTCGCATTTTCTTATAGTGTTATATTAATTTAGTTCCCATTTGATTAAAGAAAAAAGGGAATTTTTTCAAAAAGAGGAAAACAGACAACTGATGTTATTTTATAATATATTATGACGTTCCGAAAGAAAAGGATCCCTTTGTCGATCTTAGTTTAAGAGATATTCGTGTTTTTATGATCCAGGGTTTAAAATAAAGATAGTGAATTTTCCATATTAATCATACGGAGAAATTTATGCTCTATTAGTCTATTTGGTGAAATTTTACTTTAATGTCCCCAGAAGGACTGAAGTGAATGAGTTTTATACTTATAGACAAAATACATAACACGTGAGCTTATTGAACTCACCAACTCTAAATCAGGGTTTCAATCTATTTGCGAAACATTTAGGGTTTCCCTAAATTTTTATTTTATTATGTCAATTATTAGTCATTAATTTTAAAAAAGGGGAAAAAAGGAGATTTAGTATTTGAACTGTCCATCAATACAAGCTTCAAATTCTTAAATATAGAGTAGAAAAGGAACATTTAATTATGAACGAAAATTAACTTTAAAATTCTAATATAAAATGTTCTTCGATATTTTAATGGATCTGGTTAGTAATACTGAGTACAATTACAAACACATTTTTTTGGAAAAGGGAGACAATATTTATTGCAAATAGTAAAAAAAATTTTTAAATCCCGGTTTTCAAAAAATTCCTATCTATTTCCCACTCAGTAGCCACCCTGTAATTACAAAACTGTTCTTACTAATTATAGAGTGCTTAATTTCCTTATATCTCAAAACTGATATAGAGTGGTTTCATTAGTTTAAATACACTGGAACTTGGATCTAATCAGTCAGGATTTACATCGTTCCGAGATTTGATGTCGCGGAGGTTTCGTTATGATAGGAGCCGCGGCCATGAGTGTTTACGCTTGGACGGTCTGAAATTATTTTGAAGGCCACTGCAAGCCATGAACGAAACCAGTAATAAATCCAAGTTCCATTGAAGTTGAAAGAGAGTCACTGGAGTGATTACACGCAGTGGCTCTCTTCTGCATAATTAAATCAGTAGAAATGTACAGGTTCATTTTAAGAGAGTCCTTAATTAATGCAGGGCATATACAAAATCCGCCAAGCACATAAGTGAAAATGATCGTCAACTGCTGTCTGATATGTCTCTCGGTGCTAGGAGGTGGGCTCCTCTACATTATTTGATGATGGAACGACAAAATGTACCCCATAAAATTTTGATCAGTTACCTCTACAGCGACTTTTTGCCCATGGAAATAATTCCGCAGACAGAGACGCTTAAACTAGCTCCTGATTAAAAGAAAAGAAATATAAATTAATTTCATTGTTAAATTTAGTTCGTCATTCTTGTGTGCAAAGTTTTGACGACGTTCAGAAAAATGTGACTAAATTATGAATCACAGAGGTCTGAACGAAACATTCGTTCCATTTCGTTACTAATTGAAAAGAATCATTTTTCACTTAAGGCTATGCCATACTTACCCAATTCCTGCCACCGCGTCATTTTTTTCGCAACCACTTATTTCTACGCGAATTGAGATATCGAGTGGGCGTAAGTTGTGAAAAAATATCAGTAAGGTAAGAGTCGAGTAAGTATTACATGGCCTTAACTTTGAATTTCTATCTCTATATTTGGACAAAATTAGATAATATCTCAAATTACTTTACGATTAGGACTAAATTATTTTGCCTATCTGGCAGTACAGAAATCATTCATAAATCAGCCATACCCGGGTAGAAATTATAACTTGGTTCTTAAGAGGCCTTGTCTGGATTTCCTATTTTCTATCGAGACCCTAAAGTGGCAATCTATCAAGGGCGCAAGCGAAAGCGTAACGCTCAGCTAGCGAGGTCATTAGTAGGCAACCCAATGAGGACCTATTAATAGGGTCTTTATATAATCTAGATAGTCCCTCATATACTATTATTCAAAAACATATGCCATTGTTTCTTATTTTGTTGATTCAAATAAAATATTATTAAATTATTAAAAATTGACCATGCTTTAAATTCTGAAGTGTGATGCTATGGTTGCAGTAGTATTAAAGTTTAACCAGCAAATTGCCATAATCCATTACCAGAAATTTTTTATTCAAAGAAGGAAAATATTAATCCAATTGTAAAATACATTTTCTTTGCAAAAGTTTAATCTGAAGATTTGACAGCTTTCTGTAGCCTCTGACAACAAAGACTCATCCGTTTTCTGGTATTTTAACTGACATTCGATTATTAACTATACTCCGCACGTTGTTCTAAAACTAAACTTATTGTTAAATTTGACTAGAGAAGACTTATTACTAACACCTAAAGACAAACGCAGTTTATTAAAATATCCGCAAGCGCCGAGAATCGAAGGCACGCGCACCGCAAGCTTACAAGTCGAACGCCTAATCCCCATAGCTACGTTGCTTTACAAGGTCCCATCGAAAAAATAATTAATTGATAGAAATTATTTTTAAATATATCTTTATGAATAAAGCTTTTTATCTAGTTTAATTGAAAAATTTAGTGATAAAAAGTGAGTATATAAATCATGTAAGACAAGTAGCACACCACAATAACCTGTCGAGGGCCAGCAGAGAGAAAGCCTAGATTCTTCTAGCTAGGAAATCTGGCTGCGGTCTCGTGAGGGCCAATATTTAGTTTAGGCAAAAAAAAGGCAATTTCTACCCGGGATGTCGCTAAGAAAATAAATTCTTGATGATTGTACACTAAACAACAGTGAAAATTGGGACACTGAATCGAATTAGTATAGTTCGACCAAATATTCAGGTGAATTCACTCAATATTAATTCAAATCTACTGATGAATCCGTGAAAGCTATTACTAATTGGAGTCAGTGACTGAGTTATCTGTAATTAAATTAATAGAAACTTTGACTGCCAATTAGTAATATTTTACTGAAGGGATATAGTGACTCATTTTTAATTGTTATTTTGGTGATATCTCCCTGACTTTAATTTGAAGAGCAATATAATTTTAATTTTGCGATAATGATTTGAGACCCTGGGGAAAATTTTTTTACAAAAGAGTAATACAACATAAAATCACTGTTATGGGAATCTACAATATAAATGCAATAAATTACAACAAAAATTACAATAAAGTGAAAATTTGTCTATTATCCGGACGAATTTTGTTCTTTTTTGTATATTACTATACTTCATTGTAGTTTTAATTACCTACAAAAATGTACAAAAAAGTGCAATTACAAGAAATCAAAACTATAAGAATCTACAGGAATAAACAGATTTTGCAGGCAAGCAGTTGTTCTTTATCGACCTCGAATGACAAATATTTAGCATATTGTAATGAGATCATTTTAAATTAAGATAAATACATGATAGCCATTACAGAAAAAGCTTGTGTGTTTAAACTTTAAAGGAATGGTAGAATTTTAATAGACAATAATGAATAATCGTTAATACACCGTCATTGAAATTAAAAGATTCGCAGTCTTGATGATACCATTTTTCAAATTTAAATTTATAAGAAGTTAGCTGCAAATTAAAAGAATCAAAGTGAAATACTTTTGAATTTGAAACTTTTAAAATTAAAGCTAAAACTTTTATACTTTTATTTATATTTTTAAATCTTTTTAAAGATTCTCTTCAAATTTTGTTCTTAAAAAATTATAAATTTTCTCGTAATCTAATGAATATTTTGCGATTATCTTAGAAATCGAATTTTTCCTAATATTTAAATTTGTACATTTTTACAATAAACTGTCAGTATTTACAACAGAATTTTAAGTACAGTTTTCCAATTTCTACTTTGGTGAAATCTTGTTTTTTCTTGGTAAATATTTGTAATTTTCTGCGGTAAAAGTAAAAAAATATTAATAAAAAGTTATATCAAATTTTGAATTATCGAAACTTATACTTTATTCTTGATTTTTTTCTTTTCCACAAGAAAATAAAAGAAAAATATATCTATTTGTATTTAACAAGAAATTTTGAAAATTTTTTATTTATTTTAACACTTCTACGTATTTACTAAATTCCATACAAAATTAAGTTAGCCTAATTCTTAACGGTAACGAAAAGATAGTCTATTCTTCGTAGAACCCATCGATATAACTCAAAATAGTAAAAACAGTTGTTGAACTTATTTTAATTATATCCGTGTAAGTTATTTTTTCTATTCTAAGAAAATCATAGCAGAATTCTTTTGAAAATATATTTTTAAATCAAGATAAAGAATTTTGAAAAAACTTCCCTTATTGAAAATTAAATATTAAGTTGATTTAATGTACCTATATAAATAACTATACTCTTGAGAATTTTTTTACGAATATACTTTTCGAGCAATATATTCGTATTTTTAACCAAAATAGATATTTCGATCATAAAACATCTAATATATTGAATATCGTTAGTTTAAAGAAAACTGAATATTTTAGGAATATATAAAAGCTAAAGTATATTCTGATACTGTTGGATATTTGCAGAGTTGAGCCAAAAAAAAGGTACGATAAATAATTTAAATTTACATTCCTGGCAGGGTAAATAACGTTTGGAGTGGTCCGAGAATAAATTGGTGTATGTGCTCAAGAAAAGTCGAGTATCTAATGCATAATTAAAACATGAAACTGCACAAAAGAGAAAAGTAGAGCGGCTCGGACGATTCAAAGTAGGCTTCTTTTCAATAATTTAACTTGCATTCAAGGTAGAAAGAATCATCCTCAAGTTGCATTGTGCACACATTATAAATTAAAGCTTCCAGGGGAATACTTAAAAGCTTCAAAACACCCTCTTCATGGTTTTATAGGAAATATTATTTCTGGAAAAACCGCGGATTAAAAAAACCACAAAGTTACCATAAGGAGCATCGTATTTTAATTTCCAAAGCTATGGTATATTGATGATTTAAAATTTTTTTAAATGTCATCAAGTATTATCAATTGCAGTGATAGAGATTTAAAAAATAATCACTTTCGGCTCAATATAATAGGATGGCGATGTAACAAGCGTCAATTACTGACTAAACAAAAAGCAGGAACACGTATGTAATGTTCATTACATCACTTTCCATTGACACAACCAAATACAGTACGTACTTTCACGTTTAGCAAGGAATATTGTGCCAGGTCCAAGATAGAATCACTAATGTGCTCAGCCAACCGGAACTTTACCAAAATTATATTTCCGGCCTCTTTTAATATAGGATATAAATTAGAATATATATATATTATTACACCATTAAGCCATTTCCCTTTCGAGGTAGGCGTGACTCACTCGGCAGGGGAAAGTAGTGTGTGGAAGGGATAGAGATTTTTCAGATTGATCAAGAATTCTCGTGCTATTTAAGTAAATAACACGTTTGTTCCGCAACACTGCTCCGACCCAGGTTGCTGATCAATCTCTCTAGCAATCACCCCAAGCGAAGAAC
>NC_046661.1:118628478-118633588 GCF_010883055.1 Belonocnema kinseyi | reverse complement strand
TCCTACTCTCAAACTTTTTTCTGTTATTTTCCTTAAGCTAAATATTTGATCCGTACATGACCTTCCTGGCATAAACCCACTTTGGACTTCCCAAATCTTTGTGTAATATGCAGTACTTATACAAGAACTGATTAGGGGTGGGATAATAATTAGCATAACATAATACAATTATCATAACATAATAATATTTACACACTAAAAAATAATTTCACTTAAGCCTGATTGTATAAATGCGGTTGTAATTGTTGATTGTAATAATGAAAACCCAAAAAAAGAAGAAAAATGAAAGTAAGTAAAATAAAAATAAAAAAAGGGAAAAAGCATCATCTATGTGCTGGTATCAGACAAATTAAAAAAAACTTGATGGACGTTTCAAAAATGCATAATTTCTATCTGACCTTCTTTCGTATCTTTTGAATCTGTAGGGCTAATGCAAGTCATAAATCATTTTCAAAAATGTTTAATCAATTTTTCGATTGGTTTATAATAAAATACAGCTATGAGCCGCTTTTCACCTGAAAAACAAAAATCATTTTGCAGGGTAGTAAATATATTGTATTCATGTGAAAATTCGGATAAATCTGATTAAGTGCTACAAATTTTGATTCCAAAACTGAGAATCTTATACGCATGCACTTTTTATTTGTTATAAAGAACGAAACTGAACGAAACAAGATTTGAAATAAATTTTAACATTTATAAAAAAGAAAACAATCGCTAATCTTAAAATTTGTCTTAAAATTATTGTAAAGTAAATATAAACTTCAAGCATAAACTACCAAGACTAAAGGACAGAAAGAGCTAAAAAAAGGGAAAATAGGTTAATTTTAGTACAAAAAAGAGGAACCATGGGGAAAATATTAAACATTTCTTTTTACATGTAGAGAATAAAAAACTACATTTTTATAAGAAATGTTATATTTTTAATTATTTTTTAATTAAATCTGCCATTGAATAATTTTTGTTTTAAGTTGAATATACGCACTTATGTCGTTAAAAATATGTTTACGGCAATATAAAAAACCGCAAAAAATAAAATTAGTTAAATAAATAATTTTTATAGATTTAAAATCGTTCTCATGATCAAGAATATTTTCTCATTTAAAAATTCCATCATTATGATTAAATCATGATACTTATAAGTAAAATGAAATTTTTTCCCCAGATTTGTCATTTCGTCCTTACTTACAAATTAATACTTTGAATGTAAATTTTCAACTACAGTTTTTAATGCTTTAAAAATAAAATAATTAACGGAACTACTCCTTAGTTTTATTACGCTGTAGCGCGAGAACTAAGGTCTCGGGACCCTTGCTTTTAAAGCATGGGTCTAAAAGTTTCAGTTATTAGGCCATGCTACTTTGCTCTCAGGTCTCGAATTCTATGATTTTAGATCTGAGTTCGAGACTTTAAATCATCTAAAAATTGTAGCTCTAAAATCAAGTACTTCCGTGAATTATTCTTTTGAAATTTCTCTCCGCGTATAGGCTCTGTATAAATATGTTCTTAAAGTTTTATTTAAATTCTAAATAGTTTAGTTTGAAATTTGTCAAATAAATATTTGTACATTTTTTATGGGTAAGATTTTTTAAAAAAACTGGGATTGATAAACACTCCCATACGGATTTCAAATTCAAGCGGCTTAATTTAGAGCATTCAACTTTGCAGTTGATTAACTTGCAGTAGCATATTGTAATTACAAATACAGAATAATTTTGCAGGTTTAAAACCAACAATGGTTCTTATACCTCTTACATACATTAACTAATATCAGAGAATTCCTTGCACAAATGAAATATTATAGTTTAAAAATTTCAACTATCATATATTTAAAAAGAAAAGGAGGAAAAGGAGAAGTTTCTCGCGAATAGGTTCTGAGGGGGGGATTTGAAATAAGGAAAAACAAACCATCAATATCGGTAAAGTGTTTCAAGTATGGATTTGCAGAAAAATTTATTACAAGTATTATTATAAATTAATCCCATAAATAAACATAAATGAAGCGTAAACCCCACGATATTACATAGCTAAATTAAGAATGTCGGAACTCTAAATATAGCACTAATTAAATAGGATTAATTATGACAGACGTTTTGGAATTTATAATTGATTTAACAGTTTACCTTGCAACTAAACAAATTACAAGAGCCTACTGGGAATGAAAATATGTAGCATGAAGTCTGCACATTTTTTCCGTAGGGAAAGACTTTGATTCCTGTAATAATTATAAAATCTTTAAACTATACAAAAAAATATTTCCGGTGAGTCGGTTTCCCCACACGCGCCGATTCACCATATTTTATGACAATGAATAATAATAGCAAATTATAAAATGAAACAAAATTTGATCAACGTAGCATTTTGTAACAATGAACAAAAATCATATCTTTTGGATTCAGTTAAATGCAAATTTGTTTGCAGGAGATTAAATATGTCGAACTATGAGACGTCAAAGGCTTCCAAATTAAAATTGTTTCACTTCAGTTAAATTTTAATTCAAAGTTTCACATAAACTTGTTCTTTTCCGCATAATATATTGAACAAAGTTATAATAAAATTTAACTAAATGCTTAAAAAAATAAGTAAGAATCCACAAATGGTAAATAATCGGTCAGCTAAGAACAGTGATCTGGCAATTTGTAGCATTGTTACGTATTATCTAGTTATCGATAAATCACAGTAGTAATTTTCATATATTACTGTAACTAGGGCAAGACGAAAGCATGCCATATTCCTCGTTTGTAAATGGGCAAAGTTTAGTTCACTTTCATTTGAAAATTACAGTATTCAAAATTACAATTTCATTTGCTTTCGTATTGTATAAAATGTATTTTTTCATGATACGAGGTGTGTTCAAAAAGTAAGGTGACTTTTCAATTTTCGCGGGCTACGTGCATTCAAGTTTTAAATTTTTTGTTTTGTTGTGTTGGTACACTCGTCACGATCATACGTGAGTCTACTCTGAGCAAGAAAATGTGTATAAGTGGTACAAGCTGTTCCAAGAAGGCCTAAACTAAAAGTGCAAAAATGGCTATTTTAGCCGTATTTGAGGCAATATAACATAATCAGCAATTTTTTTCTAAAGATTTCTAACGCCATCATTTAGCACTCTTTTTTATCTTCCATTTCATTTTCGATCATCCCGAACCGATTTTTTTTTCTTTGAGATATCGAACATTCACCATTTCAGTTCCGCAATTAAAAACTAGCAAGAAGGCGAAGAAATGGTTAATGTGCCATATGTCGGAGAAAAAACTCGGTTTAAGATGACTAAAAATGTAAATGAAAGATCAAAAGAAGTACTACAGAAGAAGAAGAAGTAGCTACAGCGTCCTTAGCAGCAATGGGAAAACGGCAAGCTATGATCAACTTTACATCGATTTCCGACGAAAGATTCTCTGCAACCAAAATTAACTTCAAAGGATAAACTTTACACAAATATCGGTTAAACTTTCTTTTGTTTTTCCATAAAATTACATGTATTTTAAAGACGCGAAGTTGACTAAACAAAACTTTATCGCTCTAAAAAATTTCCTGCAACAAATTTTATTCTTAGTTTTTTCTGTGATTTCGGCGAAAGTTTCCCTGAGGTTAGCAGAATAATTCTGATCTCTGATTTTGCATACTGATATATCTCCATCGAAATAAATTACACTATTGTAGACAAATTAGGACTTATTTAATATCATTTACCAAAAAGTGCATAAACACCTGAACGATGGGAATCCCCCTTTCTTTTCAATTTAATAAAGTTAAACGACGATAGACAGCGCTGGCATCGTAATTCTCGCTACATCTCGAATAAAAATGGAGCGATTATAATGTGAAAGATTAACCAGGAAAGGTTAAAAATCGGAAATTATCTTCGATTATGTAAAATTTATTTGGAAAGGTTAATTTTTTTGTGGTGAATCTTTCACCTGGAATCAATGTAAACTTTATCTTTTGTGGATGTCATTTTTGTCGGTCTGTGTATCGTTATGATACAATCATTTTGATCAATTAAGTTTTCAATATTTCAATCATTACTTCAAGGTTTTACTGATGAACAAGTGACTTTTTTATTTTTTACTGAGGAGCCAGTGATCGGGCTGGAAGAAGTTGTCAATCAAGTAAATCAATAAGGAAAGTATGGATAATAAAGCTAATCTTCAAATTTGACTAAGAAATTAGAGAATTATGTAACGTATAGTTGCTGACGTCTTTATAACTGGTTAAATAAGCAAAATCATTTCTACTGATCCAATCAGTGAAATAACAGCTGTTATTTAAACAATAATTAAAGAGCATCTGGCTTTGTCAATCAGTTCAATTTCTCTGAATCGAATAAAGAGCTGCATACCTATATGAAGGAATATTAAAGATCAATCTTTCTCATGATGATTTAATTGTTTTCAATCATCACAAGCAAAAATAGTCTCCTTCAAGTTTGTCAGGTACTTAGCCGGGTTAGAAACTTTAAAAAATAAAAAGTGTAGGGTATGAAAATTGACTGAAAATTAATTCACTTCCCCTACAACCAAATAAAAGCGGAAATAATGCTCACGACACGCGAAGGCATACATTTACCTATTCGTGAGCAGATTACGTGCATGCGGTTAAACTCAAGTATGAAAATGGATATCGCAGGATCTCCCTCCGTCTAGTTCATGTAAATTTGAGACGTCAAAGAAATTACAAAGAAACATAATGGCTGAATTTTTATTTCTCAAAAAATTCAAAATGCGTAAAAACATTATCGTATCACTTATTACATCGCAAAAGAGTTATAATTTTTGTTTTAATTTTCTCGATTTGCAGCCTTTAAAAATCAACTAGTTTGTTACTAAGCATTACAAATTGATAGAATGGCCTTAACTATAGTTGATTACAATACGAGTTGAAATGTTACTTAATTTTGAATATTTTAAATTCTTTGATATTAAATACTTTCAATTTTAAATTGGACATGTTTAAACGATTGAAATTTTCAATTACTTGCTTAATCTAACTTTTCATTCCGTCCTAAATGCTTTAAAAAATGTTAACCTAAAACTATTCATTTTATGATCGTTTAGGTGAGTGGCGCCTAATGCAAGGCACTAAAATCTAGGGCAGATGACAATATTGC
>NC_046661.1:118627431-118628468 GCF_010883055.1 Belonocnema kinseyi | reverse complement strand
CCACCCCACCCTTGGCGGCTTTCCCACACTCACGAACTGCTGCCGCCGAGCCTGTTCATCGGGAGTCCTTTTTATACCTAATGTGGAATATAATATTTTTTTAAATTTATCACTTGGTAATTAAAAATATTACATTCGAAATCTGCGAATTATTACGATTTCAGCGATGTTTTATGTGACTGAACAAATTGTATGGAAATTTTTAAAGACTTAAAAATTTCAAATTTGTAAATCAACTACATTAGCTTTAATTTATTGGTGCTGTATTTTACATATCTTGGGTAAATACCGTGAGCTCAAATTTGGCCAGATTTGAAAACATACTAACTAACATCACAAATTTTTTTATATCAAACAATCGCATTTCTCAAAAATTATCCATAATTAATTTTTCACTGCCAGTGAAAAATTATGAAGTCTCATTCCTAGCCTAATTTTGAAACTCATTAACGAACATCATAAATTTTATTTATTTCTTAACCAATTACATTGCTCAAAATGATCCTTATCATAGTTTGCCTTTAAAAGTTTGTCTTTTGCATTGTACAAAAAATGAATAAAACGAATGAAAATAATACATAATATTTGCCAGTGTGCTAGGAATGAGATTAATCATTATTTTGCACAGGGAGCACAAAACTATTCAAGGGTAATTTTGAGAAATGCGATTGTTTGAAAAATGCGACTGTTTAAGAAATGCGATTGTTTGAGACACAGATCATATTCATGATGTTAATTAATAAGTTTTCAAATCTGACCAACTTTTAGCTTCTGAAATTCCCCAATTTAAGTAAAATATTGCACGAATAAATTAAAACTACTGCACTTGGATGTAAGTAAAATATAATTAAAAAATGTTCACAAAATTTCACATAAACTTAAACATTTGTTCTCTAATTTTCAACTTTTTAAGTCAAATAGCATATCGTTGGAATTTTTATGATTATTAGATTTTGAATATTATAGTTATAAATTATAAGGTGCTAAAATTAAAAAATTTGATATTCTGCAATTTAGTCCTCATTAGGTACAAATGA
>NC_046661.1:118625481-118627421 GCF_010883055.1 Belonocnema kinseyi | reverse complement strand
TGCGCTGATTGCCAGACTGGGTGGCACAGTTCGCTGAGTTCGGCGAGCCGCTCAGTGGCGGAACCGTACGCAGGTAGCTGGGGCAAAATGTACTATCCTCCAAAATCGATTGCACCGTTAATGCTTTAAACAATTAGAAATAAGAGAATTTTCAATATATTTTTATCGTAGACATTTCTAGATAAAACTTGCAGGATATGATGGTGCAAGTAACAAAAATACGTTACTTTCGTTTTTCTTTTATCAAATTTAATGTTTTCTTTTCTGATCAGCACAAGCGATTACAGGACTTCAGTTTTTAAAGAGGAAGTTAAGTTGCTAGTTTGATATCAAGGAATTAACGCCTCCACCTTTAAATATATGTTTTGAGTTATAAGCGAATTGCATGTAGCAAACCAGAAGGCTGATTGGATGGTTGATTGCGATTCGAACTTATCTACTTGATCAGTATACCTCATGCAAATAGGTGAATGTTCAAACTGAAATATAGGTATTGCAGGTTTAAATGAGGACATATACAGTATACACGTGTTGGTGTGAACACTTTTCATTTCACTTAAGCTTCTTACGTGCAATTTGCATGTCATAATTCAGAAGCTGTACATGTACGATATCTCTTCGATAAAGATATAATAGATCTTACCTACTATACAGACAAAATAATGGTAATTAACCAATCCCTACTTTGAAGAGTTGTTTTTCCTAACGATTTAAGACAGTAATTTTCTACGATTATATTTTGATATGCAGTATATAACTCTATTCTTGCATTATAATTTTTAGAATTAAAATTCATTTAATCACTAAATCTTTCAGTGCAACTATCTACAGTAAGCCAAATAAATAATTGGATTCAACTTTTCTTCACCTGATGAAAGTGAAGGATAAAAAAAGTTCATAAGGTTGTTGTTCTAAATGCAGTTATTTTTAAAATCGATTCAAAGACTATATTAGTTTTTTATTCAAAATTAACTTCTAGGTGTAAGAAAATGTTTTAAAAAATAAATAAAAAATTATTTCGTTTGGTGAATAAATAAGAGAAGTATTTTCATTTAGTGTTTAGTAAAACCAACTATTAGTAACCACAGGAACGGCCACCAGCCACTGAAACGAAATTCATTTCCGTTATTCACCTTCTTTTGCTAGCACCGAAAACGCTTACGTTGTTAAATGTTTCATTCTATGTTTCTTAACTTTGTTCGAATCAATTAGGCTACACTAAAACTGGATAGTCAAAAGTTCTAAAAGTTCATTCTTTGTAACTAAAACAAACCACAAACCACTAGCTCGTAATCGAGTGAGAGACTGTTTTACATTGCGTGCATCATGCAAGTTTTCATAACTTTCGTGAACTTTTATTACGTTGTAGGTTTTAGACAGATATTCGCCTTGCAACTTTTTATTAAATCAACAACTTCACTATGTTCTGATAATTTGATGAATAAATTCGGTCACACATTATTGTTCATTCAAGAAAACATTATACTTAATCAAATAATGTTAAATACTGAACATCTGCATGAATTAACTAAAATTAATATGTCAACAAAAGTTGCCCTCCCAAGAATGAAATTACTATTGAATCTATTTAGTGTTGCATTATACCAAAACCAGAATTGTAAATATTATAATAATCAGATCAATTTCGAACGGTAGTATCAGAATTGTCAGAATAATAGTGGATTTGTAGAGTTTTGCAGAAATTAATTTAATTGCAACTTTAAGAATGGAAAGCGATTCAATACAGCAGACCGGCCCATACCTGCTGGAGAGTCGTCAAAGAAGAGATCAGCTTCAAAATACATATTTTTTAATTTAAATAGCGTAAAATACTCAATATTCTAAAGGGGGAGGGTCGGTAAGGCCGGTTTTTGGCCTAATTTATTTTTGGACCAAAAAATCTGAAAAAATCATGGTAGTATCTTATAAGTATCCCGAGT
>NC_046661.1:118618957-118625381 GCF_010883055.1 Belonocnema kinseyi | reverse complement strand
ATCGACTCGGGATACTTATAAGATGCTACCATGATTTTTTCAGATTTTTTGGTCCAAAAATAAATTAGGCCAAAAACCGGCCTTACCGACCCTCCCCCTTTAAATTAATTTTAATTTCAGTAGCATTTACAATATAAATAACTGAATATATAACCGTATGACAATTCTATAAAAAAAAACTGCATGTGTACAGAACATAAGCGGATGCTTTCGATGAGGTTAGAGCATAAATTAGAACATATTCTTTAAGAGATTAATATAATTAATAATAATTTGAACCAAGTTTCTAGACTGATCGAAAATATTTTTGTTACGCTACCAGAATTGCGGTCAACCTATTTTTGTCCTTTTTCAGCTCCCCTAGGATCAACGAACAAATTTTATTTATCCTTACAGAATTTCTGTGAATCTATAGTCCACCATATTTTAAGCATTAAAAGATCAATAAAGACTGTCTAATTCTTCTCTTCACCGAAAAAACGATATTCTAATTCTAAGAGTTTCATATTCTTGCAGGTACATTCTTCGTAATATTCTTAATGAAGTAAGCGAAACTCATAATTTAAAAGTATCTTCTAACCAAAGGGAGAAAATATTCTTAACATGAGAATATGCACAAGGGAAGAAGAAATGTGCAAAGAAAAATGCGCCTTTCTCTGTTCAATAATTTCTTATAATGTTCCGTACCAAGTGCTTTTCGGTCAGTTTTCATTTCTTATTGTTTTACCGACAAAGTAGTATAAACCCGATTCGAAGAATAAATCGCGTGCGCACATTTATTTCCTTCTCTACACAAAAAACATTAAAGGAGAAAGGTGTGACGTCCCATTTTAACAAAGATGTAAGATAGTGAGATTAAAAACCGCCGTGCAATTTATAATTTTATGAAGTTAAACCAGCTGAAGTTTTACAAGTTGTGTGTTCTGCATAATATTCTTCAACTTAGTGGGATATTCTTAAAATTACACGTAAAGAAAAGTGTTCAAAATGATACCGAAATCAATATCATTTTGATATGCAACACAAATGATATGGAATTCAAGAGCATTTTGATCGGCCGAAGTGAATGATCGACTTTTGAGATTATAATGGTCTGATTCGGGATCATGTATGATGTCAAACCAAGATGGCTGACGTTCTCACAATACTTTAGCTCATATTCAAGCTTTTCATGGTTTCTGATTGTGCAGTGTACTTGAAAAGTTAAAAACTAACGAAATCTGATATTAGAAAATATCACCTGTTAACTGTAGTTGTCACTTTCGTGGGGTTTGATACCATTTTTAGGTTATGACGTTATGACACCGGCGCCAAGAATTGGCGGCCATTTTGTTTAGTCTGGCAAATGAACCAAAAAATGAGATCAAATTGATCCGAATGGAAAATCATTATCATCTCGAGAGTCAAATGATCGCTGGTGCAAAATGCTCTGCAACAAAATTGATCCTTTTTTTTACTGTGTAGAATATCGTTTTTCAGTGTTTGATTAGTTTTAAATTTGAAATTAAAATTGGAATGGCTAAATATTGAAAATTATAATAACCAATTTAGAACTTTTTAATTTTAAAACTAATTAAATTTTCTTAAAATAAACGAAATTTTATAGGATTTGAATACGAAATGTCTAATATCATAATTCTTTCTGAATAAAAATATTATCAGTCATAAAGTTTTACCTCGTTTACATTCCAACGTTTCGTAGTAGAAAAGTTTTCATTTTTAACGTTCCCCATTTAAAATTATGTCATTTTGAACGTGTTTTTAGAATAATTCAAATTTAATTATTTATAATTAAAAATTTTTTTTATTTTGAACGGCGTAAATCGCGGTTAATTTATTTGTTCATCCTAGACAATTTCGTTTGAGAAACTATCAATCGTATCAAATTCCTCTTTGCGCAGGAATTTAGAGATTTTCTAATGATAATTTAGGCTGCAGAGTAAAATTTTCGTACGGTACTTTTGGTCTAAAACATGCAGTGATGCTAGCTTCAGTTGAAGCCACAACTGCGAAATGCCGATCTCGGAAACTATTGGTGATATCAAATTTTTCTCTGTGCAGAAATATAGTGTTACTTTAATGTTTGGGGTTTGTACTATGCACAAAATCCGGTAACTCTTTTTTTATCAAAAACGAGTAGTAAGGCTGGCTTCAGCTGAATCTGGTATGCGGAATTCGGTAACTATTAGTTTATTTAGTGTTATCAAATTCCCCTTTGCGCAATAATTTAGTGCTTATTTAGTGTAAATTTTTGCTGCAGAAGCCAGAACTCCGGTATACAAAACTAGGAAACTAATCGAGATACTTGTATCAAAATCTCATTTGCGCAGTTCAGTGCGTTAATTAATTTAGGCCTCAGGATTTGTGCTATGTATAAAATCCGGTAACTGTTTTTTTTTTCACCAAAAACTCAACAAAAGCGTCTAGTATCACCTCTACATATTGTATTATATACCATTTCACCGTTGTTATTCCTAATGCCGCCTAACTCTGTACCACTACTTCCTTTTTCGTTGTCCTTGTGCACTTGCAAATAAAATCATTTTTTATGCCTTCTTGCTGGAAAGCGCAACTTTCCGGCCAGTAGAAAAGAAAGCCTAAGATTACATCTGTATTAACTTCGGCTTCGCCTCAGCCGACAATCACACAGCAAAAAAAAGTGTTCAAAATGATACTGAAATCAATATCATTTTGATTTGCAACAAAAATGATACCGAATTCAAGAGCATTTTGATCGGCTGGAATGAATGACCGACTTTTGTATCATAATTATCTGATTCGGAATCATGTATATGAAGTTAAATCAATATGGCTGACGTTCTTAGAGTATTTTAACTCACATGCAAGATTTTTATGGTCTCTGATCGGGCAGTGTACTTGAAAAGTTAAAAAAAATAACGAAATCTGATATTAGAAAACATCACCTGTTTTGTAAAATTTCACTTACGCGCAATTAGATACTATTTGTAGGTTATGTCGTTATGACACCGGTGCCATGAATTAGCAGCCATTTCGTTTAGTCTGACAAATGAACCAAAAAATAAGATCAAATTGATCCGAATGGACAGATCATTATGATCTCGAGAGTCAAATTATCGCTGGAGCATAATGCACTGCAACAAAAGTGATCCTTTTTTTTTACTCTGTATAATCATTTTCTAGTATAATTCTCTTGTTTTCGCTAAGGCCTGCGAATTCGACTTTTTGAAAAAGCAGTTTCAAATTTTGGATTTAATAGCGGACTTCTCTGCGAATCTACATTACTAAAGGTGCATTCTAAAATCAAGTAGATTGATTAAAACATTGCACCATTAAACAATCTGAATCCAAATGAACGTTATCTATGCAAATTGTCGACTCTCGATCACACCCACCCACGTGCCAAGAATCCTTTTACAGTCATGAATCCGCCAACAGGTATTTCCTATAGGCCACTGCTTCCTTAGATGAATAACATAATGAAGTTGATAAAAGGATCATTTGTCAGCTCAAAAGACCGGGCCCGAAAAATGAATGACATGCATATATATTCTGAATAGAAGAGCATCACGATTAGCTAAAACTAAAACACTCAATAGCTTTTACTCAAATCGATTACAAATAGAATCACGAAGCCTAGCTGTGTATGTATATTAGTCTGATATTGAACACGCGATGTCAGACTCAGGAAGCTAACGAAATTTATTGGTCCAGAGTAACAATCATATTGCACTTTAGTGTTGGTTCCGTTGTCTAATAGGCTTCAGCTATAATAATCTATTAAAGCTTACTGGGGCTTTCAATAAAATATTGAAATAAAAATGTCCACAAAAATAGTATTTTCAATCTATAGAAAAAAAAACTTATTCTCAAGATACCACAGTATGCCTGAACGAACTTTAAATGGGGGTGACAAGAGCGGTCTTACATTATTTTCCGGTTTCGTTCTAGAATGCTTCAGAAACAATTTTCAAGAAAAATTAAAATCACTCTTAGAGCCATTCCTTATTTTTGCCTTCTTGAACGTAAATTTTTTAATTAATTTGAAAAAAAAAGGATTTATTATTGAAATAAGAAATGTTTAAAGTACAAAATAGTAGTTTATGGACCTATGCACATTATTGCCGTGGTGCATACGATATTTTATTTAAAATACAGGCAGAATAAGCGCTCTTTTTCCGTAAAAGAACGCTTTTTTGAGACGTACGCGCATAGGGTGACATTATAAGTCCAAAATCCACTTCATAGTTTAACGTAATTTAAAAAAAATTCTCATTATTTTATTCAACTTTTTTTTACTTCTCACTCACTTCTTCATCTTCAGTGTCATTACGTGCTGCGCGTAGCAGTACAATAAAGTGATATTTTACTGCCGCTCCGCGGACAGAAACAGGCCGGTTATTCGGGGTGGGTTAAACATGCACTAGAGCGCTGAAACTATATGATGGGGCTTTCTCAAGATATTTCCAATGGTAGACCATATTTATCAGAAAACGCTGGTAAATCTCTCTTAAATTAAGTTGATATCTTGCGATCCAAAAATAATGTAGGGTGAGTCAAATACGTGCAGTGTTTTAAATACTTTCGAGATGTTGTTAATTCTTGTTTAAAAATGTCTTAAAAGTTTTCTAGATTTAGGAATTAGTGTCACAACAAATCTCCAAATCTCACAAAAATCCAAATCTACTATGTAAAAATTAATTTGAATTTATTTAAATCAGACGTATTTAACCGTCTTTAAACTGCAAAAGTATTTTTTTGTGAAATAATGAACGAAAATTGTATTTTAACAACATTAAACCTATTTATTTTTCAGTACTTGCATAGCCTTATTAAAATAGTTGCATTTAGTTTTTCAAATTATTTTTACTTCGCAAAGTCCATTTTGGTCTTACTTTTCATAGTTGTAGCCATTTTTATCTCCTTTGATAATCAAATTAGAAACAAAGTCAGAAATATGAAAGTTTTCTTTTCGAAATCCGACGCTTTGGATTTTTGTTCATTTTCACAGATAAATAACTCGTAGGGGGGCCTTTCATACACCCATGTAGTTTGTTCTGGGGGCCAACCCAGTGCCACACAGTAGCAAAAAACTACAAAAAAAAGAGTCGGAAAATGGGCCTCTTGATTTATAAAAGTCCCCTAGAGAGAAATAGAAAAATCCAGAATTTTCAGTCAGTCAGTGACCCAGTAATCGTGTCAGTCCCAGCAATCGTGAAACTTGCTTATAATTTGAATATATTGTTACAAAAACAGGTTAAAAGTAACATTTAATGATGAAACTCTCTTATTTTCAGCATCTTATAACAGCAAATAGAAATTACATTTATTCAAATAAAATAAAAAGCAAGACAATTGGAACGTTTACCTTATATGCAAATCGGTCCTTATTCAGGGAAAAAATTTATGCGTAAAAAAGTCACGAACTAGTAGCTAGGTCTTGGATATAAGAAAAATTCATTGGACATTGATGTAATTTCGTAAATTGTCTACGAATTTTAAGAAAGAATTGACGAACTCGATATGACAAATCTAAAACCACTCATCACTTTTTTCCGTAAATAATTACAAAAATATTATGAATGATTGGGAAAAGTTTCACAGAGCACTCACGAGCTTGCCCGACAAATCATACTGCACGCGTATGTGTAGTATTGAATTCGTCGGATGAGTGGCTAGAATTTTTCTTATACCTACATTGTTCAGCCTTGATGGCTGCGCGTGTTTACGCACTCATAGTTTCTGTTTGGAAACTGTCGAGTTCGAGGTTTCAAATCCTCAGAATTTTGCGAATTTGTAAGTATAAATTAAATCGCACAAATAAATTTTTTCCCTTTTTATATTCAAGTCTAAAATTTTCAGGAACTGTTCGTAGGAAATTCGAACTGTTCGTAAAAAAAGTTCCAAATTTATTCATACATTTTTCATAGAATTAAGGACTTAATGTTTAATTTTTTTATCCCGTATCCGAGACCTAGCTACAAGTTCGTGACTTTTTAACGGATAAATTTTTTCCGCGTTATATTCCTTTGAAAATTGAATTTTTAAATACTTAGCTAGTTAACTGCAACTTAATCATTACCTTATTTAACCAAGCCTCAAGGTAACAAACTTTTGGGTCATTTTTTTAAATTGTAATTTTAGTAGAAAAAGGCTCAGTACCAAAGTGAAATTTTGACAGGAATAAAATAAATCCTGGATTTTTAAATTTTTCTCCTTACGAGTTATTCATCCGCGTAAATTAAGGAAACATCCAAATTTTGAAATTTCGAGAAAAAAAATTCATATTGCAGCACCAAAAGTTTACAAAAATGGCTACAACTGTAAAAAGGCTGACCAAAAATAAACCTTAACCCTTAAACGGCCAAAACGCCACTACCGGTACACTGCTTTTCAACGGCCAATAACTAAGACTATTCGACACTAGAAAAAATTGAGACACATA
>NC_046661.1:118615045-118618857 GCF_010883055.1 Belonocnema kinseyi | reverse complement strand
ACAAAAAAAAATAGGCACGAAAAATCACGTTTTTTTTGTTTAAACTGCATTTTGGGATAATAAATAAATTTTTTGAAGAATTTCATTGGCACCGTCGGAAAGAGGAGACCTTAAGCAATAAAAATATATGTTTCTCAATTTTTTCTAGTGTCGTATAGTCTTAGTTATTGGCCATTGAAAAGCAGTGTCCCGGTAGTGGCGTTTTGGCCGTTTAAGGGTTAAGCTGTAAGTTTTCATTTGAAATACTAATAACTACGGTTTTAATAAGCCAATGAAGTTGCTGAAAATATTTCTGTTTCAATAGTGTTTAAAATACAATTCTGTTTCATGATTTTGCAATGAAATTACTTTTTTACATGTTAAATAAAAGTCTAAAGACTGTTGAATACGTCTGATTTGATTCAGTTCAATTTTACATAGTTGAATTTTAGTTTTTCTCTAATCTATATAATGCAAATAACACAGGCCAACATGGTTTTGTTGTTGGAAAGTGGAGGGTCATTTCGGAAGTAATTTTTTACGTAGAATCCGAATCCGGGGTCAGAATTGGCCCATCACGTCAGGAATTTAAGATATTTGAGGTTATGTGCCCGAAAATGGCGTTTTTGGCAACATTTGAGGTTATTCGCAGAATACACTACTTTTTGGGGGATTTTTGCTTTAGTTGTATTATATAGTACTGCTCTTTCTCTTTAATTTGAGAGTCGCAGAGTTCAATTACCATTTTTCTTTACCAAGTTACGCCAATTTGAAATCACGAGATATGTCCCATTATGTCTTGAGCATTTGCTTTAAATACATAATTAATGTGATAACATATACATTTTCATCTCAAAAATCAAATTAATAAATAAAAATAAAGTCATTAAAAAAAAATCAATGTGATAGATAATTTGAAAGAAGAATGAGAATTATTATAATTATAATTCTATATTTGTACTGGCTGTACTATACGGTCAGGAGCGTGTTTCCACTGTACTGACCGTATAGTACAGCCGGTACTACTGTCCAATGCAAAAAATGTGTCACGAGAGTTGAAAACGGCCATGCGGCGGAGCTAGTAGTAACTTTGTTCTACAAAACCATACAGTACCATAGGGAAATTGCATAAAAATTACAAAATAAATATGAAAAACACTTTAAACTCATTTTTTCTTCATAGTGTAGAGTGAAGTAGTAAGTGAGACTTACTTACTTACGTCTTTTTGTTAATATAGTAAAAAGCGGCAAAATTGACATAATTCAAATTTTTAAAAATTACATAGGTATTCAGAAATTCTAAAAAATAATAAAAAGTAAATAACGAATACACAAATGAATGAAAAAATGCCGAAAATATATATTATTATCGAATTATAAAATTTTTCAAATTTCAAATAACGACAAAATTTTTAATTTACAAAAAATGAAATTTCAAAATATCCAAAACTAACATTCACCGACTTCAAGAGCGACTTTTAAAATAAGCGAATTATTAAGTTCCCGACAAATATTTTAATTCCCGAAATTTAGAATTTTGCAACATAGTTAATTGATTAATTTATAAGTAATTAATAGAATTATAAATAAGGCAAACGATGTAATGAATCATTAATTAATAATTTATTAATTATTTTCGGAAATTTTGAATTTCGTCAAACTTAAATTACAGAAATAGAAATATTTATGATAATTTAACAATTCGTTTATTTTATAATTCGGTAATTTTTTGTTGTTGCTAATTTATGATTTAGTTATTCTTTCCTTCGTTATTTTGTATTGGTCCCGGATATTCAAACTAAAATATTTTAACATTGGTATGTTTCCAAATTTTTAAAAATTACCTTACTCTCTTTTAAATTTTCAGTTCTACTAAATATTTCTTGAATTTACTCGATTTTTGTTTGTTTTTATTTTGTAATCATACCATATTGAAACATTTTGCTTTAAAATCTTCTAAACTATTTTTAGAAATTTTCGAAAATCGTTTGTTATGTTTAAACCCCTTTTTCAATTTTCTCTTATACTTAATTGTTCAAAATAAAAAATTATTTAAAACTTTCACACGAATATAAGGAAACTTCTTCTTGTTTTTTAATTTCGTCAGACCTTCTAAGCCTTCTAATTTCTAAAAATTATTCAAATTTTTGTTGCATTTTTTATTTATTCTGCAAGATTTTAAATTTTCTAAAATCATTTTAAATAATTTCTTCGAATTAATTTTTTGAAATAAAAAGTTATTTTAATTTTTCCTAGGAACCTAACAAAATATCTTTTATTTTCGTGAAAATTTACAAAATTTAGAAAAAAACTTTTCAAGTTTTATTTATTTTTGAATTGTTTCAAAACTTTTGAATATCTCTCAAGCTTACTCAATTTTTTCCAAAATTATGTAAAATGAGAAAATTGCAAAATTTTGCTTGAAAATCTTTTAAGCCCTTTTTAGAAATTAAAAAATCTCCCATTAATTTCAAAAACTTTTTTCACATCCTGACCAAATTCAGTTTACCTAAAAAATTTGTAAAACTTGAAAAATTAAAAAAAATGGTCACAACGTCTTCTACATTTCTCCTCAGATCTTTTATAATTTTTAAAAAGCTTCTAACTCTTTTATTCGGGAACTTCGGGTATTTTCATACGGGAGCGATAATTAATGGAAATGATTTGATAAAAAAAAAGAAAAACACTACTAGAAAAATCTACTGTATAATTTTCACAATAATTATATCAATAAACTGTTTTTTTGATACATTTTAAAGAGTTTTTTAACGGCCCTACATGACAAAAGACACAAAACAGTCAAAACAACTAGAACAAAGTTTCTCCTAGCGCCGCCGCATGGCCGTTTTCAACACATGGGCAATTTTCAACTCTCGGTGACAGGAGGCTGTATACGGTAGGGAGACATGAACTTATCAAGAAAAAGAGAAGAGTAAAATTAACGCAATTATGATGAAATTCTTGCGCATAATATGTTGGAAAACTCTGATGGACAAAGTGAGTATCGAGATAATTATCAAAGAATGTGGTGAAGAAGAGACGCTAATAGACTACACGGGAAAGAAATCGGTTAAGATGGTTGGGGCATGTTAAGAGAATGCCAAAGGAACGACTAACGAAACAAGTGTATCAGGGTAAAGTAAATGGCAGCGTGCCCAGAGGCAGACCACGGAAAGAATGGTTAGAATGTGTGAATGAGATCCTAGTTAGACGAGATATAAGAAGCCACAGAAACACGAGAGCCTGCATGAAAAAATGCGTAGACGTAAAAGAAGCTAGAGAAGTATTCCAGGACAGAAAAGTATGGCGGCAAATACTCACATTAATCCTTCCCCCACCGAGTGAGTCACGCCTACCCCGAAAGGGAAATGGCTTAATGGTGTAATAATAATAATAAAAGTAAGAACATTTTTTTAATTAGCCCACAATGGCACTAAATGTGAAGGTACCGCACCTATTGCAATGGTCTTGAATTGATCCAATTTATAATTATTTCAGATTTATTGTAATGCTTTACAATACACAATTCCTTTGAAATAACTTCATCCCAAAGGTGTGCAACTAAGAAATTTGTCTTGATTTTGTATCTGAGATGTCTTCCAACTATTGTTTGATGTAAACAAAAACTTCCCCAGAGCATTCTTGAAAAAAATCAAAATTTAATTTCAAAAAATCGAAATACACAGTTTTTTTAGAAAATGAAGAAAAATGTGAAAAAAGGTAAAAGAGCCAAATTGTTCCTTGAAAGACTTCCTACAAAGAGACCCCTTCATAGCTTTTAATCTTACTTCGTTATACCGGATAAAAAATTAGAACAGTAAATATTATTATTA
>NC_046661.1:118613827-118614945 GCF_010883055.1 Belonocnema kinseyi | reverse complement strand
GGTACGATGAGTGTAGTGGGCCCAACGTTGGCATGTAGACGTACACTTGTGCTAACTGGTGGGATACAAAATAATGCGTCACTCATTCTTCGTCTCGAGAATTGAATTGGAGTGGATTGGATTTGTTTGAATTGTATTGGTATAGAGTGAAGTGAGGCGGAGTAGATTTCCCATGAGTAAGATTGGTGTAGATTTGAGTGAATTGCATTGTAGTGGATTTAATTGGATTGAAATGGAATAACATGGATCGAAGTAGATTAGTTTGGATTGAATGAATTGGATTGGAGTAAATTGGATTGAGTTGAATTTGATTGGAATGGATTGAAGTAGATTTCTAATGAATGGAATCTTTAGTGGATTAGAATGACTTGGATTTGAGTGGATTGAATGGCATTGGAATGGGATAACATGGATTGAAGTGGATTTGATTTGAATGAATTTAATTTAGTATATTGAATTGTAATGCAGTGGGTTGGATTAGATTGGAATGAAATGGATTGGAGTGGAATGAATTGAATTAGATTGAATTGGGTTGGATTGAAATGAATTTGATTGGATTGGAGTGTATTGGAATGAATTGGATTAGATTAGATTGGATTTCCTCTCTGGCTTTTAGATTAGGGCTCTATGTAACTTATTTGCACTTATGATCGACGGGTGTGATAAAAAATAGTGTGTGGCACTCGGCCCCTGAGTGTCACTTTGCCTCGTGTGAATGGCAGTATTCTGCAAAAAAAAGTGCTACTTAAGGTCCTTGTATCACAAATTACTATTATCTAAAAAAAAAAGAAACTTGAAGTAATTGGCATATGTATGAAATTTTAGTGGACAGTTGTCACTAACCTTTAGATTTGATGTCCTAGTTGCTTATTGGCGTTTAATGATAGGCTTAATATTAAGTAGCTATGACATTCGTTTGCCTGTTACAAAAATCTCTACAAAAACACCTCCTTTGTAATTTTAAATCTCACTTTTATTATTGAAAAATTTGATTTTTTGATCTCACTATAATTTTTTTGCCTTATTTCTTGTTCTCGATATACTTATTGTTAGTATAAAATCTAGGAATTTACTTATGCACATATGTTTTTAACATTGTAAACTTTTTATCCTAATCT
>NC_046661.1:118568208-118613727 GCF_010883055.1 Belonocnema kinseyi | reverse complement strand
ATGTATGTATATATAAATGTCCATGAACCAGTCAGATCACAGTCTCAGTTACTTTACAGTACGCTGTAAACTGTTAGAAAAATCTGTACTAGATTTAGTATACACAAAACGGAAGGAATAAGTCATAACATGAAATTAAATTTAGTATACCTGCGTACAGTAAATTTAATTTATTCATACTGAATTTAAAATATGCTTATACTAAATTGCATGTACGCGTATACTACATTTAGTATGATTATACTAAATTTACCATACGCTGCTTGTATACTAAATTTAATTTTATGCTGTGCATTCTTGCTTCCACTGCATTTATACTAAATCCAGTACAGATTTTTCTAACAGTGTATGATGGCGTTGTGATAAAAAATCTTAAATGAGATGGAGAAATGTGATAAAGTGCCTTTTTTCTTTTAAAAAGGTGACTATAGTGACCTTTTCTTAAAAAATGGACTAAAAGGTAACTTGAAAAAAGTTAATAGAAGTAACTCAAGTAACTGTGTGTTTAGGATGAATACTGGATAGGTATTACATAATTATGTTGATGCGAATGGAAAATAAATCAAGTACAAAACGGAAATAAATCATTTTCATAACAAGCGAAAGCACCATTAAAGGGCCAAGCCATATGAGGAAATGAATGGTTGAACAGTGCTTTCTGTGTGACATACCTTATGCGGAAATATTATTTAAATTCTGTTTGAAGCACCTGGCGATGATGATGCGCATTACAACACGACGTGACCGGTAGTAACCACGGAACATCGAGATAGAAAACGTGTTTCCTACATAAGAACCATCGCCGTTGTATACAGTATTACAATACTATGCTATGATTTCTAATGACTTCTAATTTCTATACGTATTTACCCAAGAAAGTATTACACAAACCTTTATCTTAAATTCAATTTAATTCATAATAAGGCATTTATAACAAATACGTCGACAAATTCAAATTAGAGATAGGTATTTATCAAATATAATATATATTTATACGGTCAATTTTAACGAGCATATGATTTGTTTCTTGTACTAAATCCTCTCTAAATTTTCATATTTTCAGTAATAGCGGAGTGGAGTCATGGTCATAAGTATAATAGGCTCTTTTTGTAAAAAATGTCAAGTATTCAGTGTTTAAAGTTTGATATAAAAAGGACTGTTTGGCATATTAACACCTAATCTCTTTTGTTGTTCAAGTCCTCTGATGGATGAAAGGAATGTGTTGGATGTAAGACGTTTTCTTCGAATGTAACTTAGGTCCAAAAAAAAATATTTTCAAAAACTAATAAGTTTACTTAAATTAGATAACTTGGAACTGAATTCTGTTCAATGCTTTTCCTAATTATTGAAACTATTTTGATAAATATTTTAACTGAAGCAATGTATTTTTCCTTGTTGTTTTATTTATTTTCCTTGTTCTACAAATCTAATTTACAGGGTGGATATTGTATTTCTGTAGTTCAAAGAATTTAGGGTGTTTCTATAGTTACATATTGCTGACTCAGAATTCATGTCGACATGCCCGTGACATATACCTAACTGAATTTAAAAAAAATAAATAGGGTTAAGAATCATGAAAAAAAAGTTGATCATTTTAAGTCCCAGACAATTTTCACATGTGCTTATCAATAAATATTTTCTAAAACTATATCAATAAAGTTATAAATACTTCTTTACCTATTAAAAACGTTAGCCACACCTAGATGCTTGTTCGAATCAATATTAAACTAATTATAAATAGTTTAAAAATAGGAGTAGTAGCAGTACACTACTTTGTCGGTTTAATTATTGATTTAGTGATGCGAATTAAGTGGGATATCTTAAACTTACGAACTTTAATTAACGTATAAACAATTTTAATTAAAATGTCAGCGAGCGGTAGCGTAACATTTGCTCGGGTAATTTCTGTTTAAAATGCATATATCCCGTGCAGAAATCGCCAAGTATCTTCTCGGTTCCAAACATGGACCATGTTGGGGTAGTGTGAAACTTCCTAAAATGGACGAAGGATGGCGTAGTACTATACTCTTTTTCAATTTTCAAGTGTCAAATTTTACAAAGTGTGTATAATTGAAATTAAATTTATGAAAATTCTTAAAATAAAAAGCGATCTAAAAGTCCGAAGGCATGAAGCCATCAGCAGCATCCTTTACTTATGCGATGAAATTACAAGTAAGAACTTCTAATAATTATAATGAATATGACGGACGTGAATTAAGAAATTATTGTGCAGTCCGCTATCTGAATAATGCCGGACATGGGCTTGTAGGGGTCTACTTTTTGTGGAACTCAGATTCCCCCACTCTTGGCACCTGGAAGCGCCATCGAATTCGCGTCCGATCTTCCTGAATAGTGATTCGGTAAGTATTTGATTAATTATTATATGTACGATGAAGCATTAATCCGGTACATAGTTTATTTTCGTACATTAATTTGAGTAGCACTATTCAGAGAAACAGGATTGAAATGGCGGCGCTCGAAACGATAGCGCGATGATGGGGGATGCGATCGAGCAAAAGTGAGGAGAAACGGCACTATTCAGAGCGACATTCAGAGTGCGGACTGTATATAGATTTTGATAATGCAGATGATGAAGAAAAATCAGAATCCGCTGAGATAATGAATGAAGTGCCACAATTTGGAATTTCGAATCAGATTGGATAAAATGTTTTAAGTTTCAAACTTTCATACGTTCAGTTTTCAACTTCAATTAAAATAAAAAATATTTTTGCGTAATTTCTACTTTTAAATCAGAAAATAAAAAATTGCAAGATATCAATCATAAACTAGCGCCAGGCCTGGTTTAAGTCTGGGTCAAGCTGGCCGATCAAGTCTGGCTCTGGTCAGATTTAGCGTTTCATTCGAGCTCGACCTAGGCTAGATCGCCAGGCCAGGGCCTAGTTTTGCCAAGCCTGGGCTCTACTTGGGCCATGCCAACATTTCTACAAGGGCTATTACAAATTCATTTCTTGACCTTTTAGTATCAGATTATCATACTTTCTAGTGTTTGACTTAATTTTTTAAAATATATATTGGGCTTTGGCTAGTTTTAAATCTCATTGTCTAAAGTGGTCGAATTTTTCGCAATCGCCCATAAAATCAATTGCTTTTAGTATAAGTTTGGACGAGGCATTTTTTAAGGAATACACCAGTTATTTTATTTTTAAATCCCTATTTTAGTCTCTCAGACACGTATTTTACGAGCAATACTAACTTTAAGTGTCTATCAAATTCTGAGATAATTCAGAAAAACACCTTAGAATACCCTGTAAGTTTCTCATCTTTAATTTTTAATTGATAGGATAATTTTGACATTTGTATTGTTATAACTCTAAGAAAACACACTTTTGCAAGCCTGGAAGATCAGATGCCTAAACATGCATTACAGTTCATGAATTCAGACGTTTCAACTTTTAAATGCGAATAAGCTATTGGAAGAACTCTGACCCTGTTTTTAAGACTATAGCCTTCTTACAAATTATTAAGTAAAAAGTCTTTTTAAAATGCAATCCGTACTTATAACTTACTTTATATTGACATCTTTATACACTATATAAGTTTGAAAGTTTCACTGACCCCATAGTTGTATATCTATCAATGAAAATACAGTATTGAGTACACACTCAGAGAAATTTTTGTTTGATTGAAGCAAAACTTATTTGATTTAAACACGCCATTGTTTAATTTTAATTTAAACCAATTATATTTGTATCAAACAAATTCTTTCTTTGATATAGGGTAAAACAAATGTTTCTTTGATTAAAAAAAAAAAACATTTTTCCAAGTCCATGGATTGGAGTGGATTAGGTTGGAGTAGTTTTGAATGAATTGGAATGGTTTGAAAATAATGGGATTACATTGAATTGGAATGAATTGGATATGGAGTGGATTTAATTTTAGTGTATCACATTGGAATGAATTGGAGTGGATTGGATTAGATTTAATTTCCTTTTGGGTTTTTAAATTAGGACCCTATGCAACCTATTTACACTTATGATCGACTGGTATGATAAAAAATGTGCCGATCTCGTAACAAGGTTGGACCGAGTTTTACAAAGTCGCGCCGACTTAGGGTCGGTGGAAATTCGCACATGGGTGGGGGGGGGTGTTATGGCCTGGGGGCCCTTTGAATGTGGGGGCCATAAAAGTGCTTAAAAATACGTAATCTGAATAGCACTTTCGTTTAAAAGAAGATTGAAGCTGAGAAAATTTTAAGATTCCTATTATTTCAACTTGTAATATTTCATATTTTCCTGAAATTTTTTTTTTTTTTATTAATTTTTGGGAAATGTTGAATAACAAACAAAAAGTACCAAGTTAGTCTTCAGTCATTTTGTATAAATTTATGATTTATGATTATAATTCAGTTTTAAAAGGTTCCTTTCAAATTAACAACATTTATTTCCAAATTTTTCTATTTAAAACCTTATTTTCAATTGCTACGAACTTTGATTTTTTACAGACTATTTGATTCTTGAATGCTTCCTATTTTAAATAGTAATAATTCTCCAAATCTTTAATTTCAGTTTCGTAAAAACCGTCAGTAAATAAATTTAAAAATCTGCACTTTCAAGCGCCTTATTCAAAATATTAAATGCTTGAAGGATTGTTAGGAACATAATATATTGTTGTTTTCTCCACAATCTTAGCACTTTCACTTTCAGTAAAAAAGATAAATCTACATAACCTATGTACTCATAATTACCTACTTCACGTGCATACTTTAATATAGTTATTTTTAAGCTATTCTGATTATTTCAAAAAATGGAAAACGCCGTTAGTTTCATTTGGAGCCGTTCAGCGTTAACACAATCGCTTTAGGCAACCCACCTATGCGCTGCCTTCGAGATGCATTCCGTGTCAAGGATGCTGTGAAATGGAAAGAGTTCTGATGTTTCCGAGATTACGCTACATCAAGATAAAATTTTTCAATTCACAGTCCATTGATTATTCTGTGATCATACTTCTCGGAAATCAATTTCTGTGGTTCACTTTGTACATTGATTAAATATAAATAATGGAGCACAGAGTATACAAAGAAAAACAAATGCACGCATGCACTAAAATTAAATTGAATTTCAATTGACGAAGTGAAACTGAAGTTTCTCATGCATTTCCAAGTTTTATTTCTTTTAAAGTTTTAATAAGACATGTTTATAACATGTTTATTAATAAGACTGTTGTTCTATTTAAGCAATAAAATTAAATTTACCTATAATATACGATTTGGAAAGTTTTAATAATGTATTGTACTGGTCTACATCATCCCGGATCCCGAGGCCTCTGTAGGTTTTTAATGTGGTTTAAACGAATCTGTTCACTGAAAATCAAAATAGCTTCAAAAAGAAAATAAAAGAGCTGTGCCAATTTGATCAACAAATTCGAATTCAGTAAACATAATTCTCCAAGAAAAGTCTTTTAAATTATTTTGGGTTATTTTCTACCCTTAGAGTCACACCTGGATTCCCTCAAAAACATCCCCATTCCTGATAAGTTCTTTAAATTTATTAATAGGTATTCTATTTTCAACCCGTGCACATATATAAAACACGGATATCGGGATTTATTGAAACCAAATATTGTCCTAATTTTTTTTCTTCAACTGTATAGGCATTTATTCTGAGGACATCAAGGCGTGAATTTAGGTATAAATAACTTGATCGTAAAATATCCTAGATATTCGCTGCTTCTCATAAATTGGGATTTCTATGTTTTATACTGGACTTTTTTATTCTGATTTTTAAACTGAATAAGTATAATATTTTTTTAGTTTCACGATACATTTTTACATATATTTTATTTCTACCACATTAAATTTATCTTATTGTTTGATTATGTGATATAAGAACAATATAGAAAACTTTTCTTTGTACAAAGTAAATATTGAACGAAAATTAACGAACAAATTTAAAGTTTTTGCTATAGATCGGTTTTTCTGAGGGTCTTAGCATGCAAAGAACCAACATAATTGTAAGTAAAATCCAACAGATGATCTAGTGGTTCAGTTTTCAGTGACTAGCTACAAAAACGATTCTTCCAGTCGACCTGTCACGAGAATAAACGAGAAGTTTGACACGCTTAATAGCTTTGCAATGGCCCTTGTTAGGGGCTCATATTATATTCGAGCTCCAGTTTAGAATCCTATGTATTGTCTTTTTTTAAGACCTCCTATAAATCCACAATCAGTTTTAATTTCTTCCCCGGCGGTCTTGATGCTATTTAATCGTCAAAATAATGTGATGACTAAATTAGAAATTGACCTAAAAACCCCAGCTCTTTTTTTATGGGAGCATTATCACTTCTGAGATAGAAAAGAAGATGTAAATTTTAGTATAATATGAATCCGTAAAGTCCATTTTGAATCCGAAGACATTTTATTAGAATTTTTATTATTCGGAACGAAAGTGTAAACCAATGTATTTGAGATAACTTCCAAAAAACATTTGAATTAAAATATTTGAAAACAATTTAATTTTAAAGTTAATAATTATCTCATTAGAAATTATACGAAGTTCCCCACTCAGACTACTGACACTCTTTTTATTAAGTATTTTCCACCATACTCTTCTGTCCTAGCATACATCTCTATCTTATTTTACGTCCATGCTTTTTTTCATACAGACTCTCGTGTTTCTATCACTTCTTATGTCTCATCTAACTAGGTTCTCATTCACACATTCTAACCATTCTTTCCGCGGTCTGCCTTTAGGCGCACTGCCATTTACTTTACCTTGCTACACTTGTTTCGTTTGTCGTGTATTTGGCATTCTCCCAACATGCCCGAACCATCGTAACCAATTTCTTTCCCATGTGTCTACTAGCGTCTCTTCTGCACCAAATTCTTTTAGAATTATCTCGTTACTCGTTCCCGCATATTATGCGCAAGAATCTCATGTCCATTGCATTAATTTTACTCTTATTGATTGATCAGCAACCTGGGTCGGAGCAGTCTTGCGGGACGAACGTGTTATTTAAATAACTAACACGAAAATTCTGGATCAATCTAAAAAATGTATATCCCTTCCTCACATTACACCCTTCCCCAGACGGCAAACCGAATTCTTTATTAATGAAAAACGAATTCAAATTTACGAACAAGAATTAGTAGAAAAATTCAGTTTTTGTTCATACAGAATTCTTTCTGAATTCATGTTATAATCGTAGTATGACCGCGGAAATTAATTTGGAAGGAATTGAAAAAGAATTCGGGCGAACACATCAAGAACTGTAGCGACATAAAGAAATTATCATTTCTGGCTTCACGATTCATTCAAACTGAATAATCTTTCAAGTTTCATCCTATCCGTGAAGAATTCTTTTCCAATTCATTTATTGATTCATGTGGCCAATACATGAATATAGTACGTAATGAAATTTAATACATAATGAATGACAACAGTCTTCTTATGTATGTTAACGCGATGCTAATTGAATTATTTTTCAATTCAGTTTTAATATCGAAGAAGTCTCGAAACCAATTTCTCGCCACAAAAAAATTAATCTTTTATATTATTATATTATTACATTATACTTTAATATTTGTTTATATGTTCAAGTACACAATTATTTGCTATTACACAATCGGTACACTATTTATGATCGCACGCTATGAAAATTTTTATTTGCGCCGGTTCGAACCCTATATGTTTCGCATTCCTAACGCCTAAAACCTCGTGGTTAATCTAGCTTGAAGTATGAAATCCAAAATCTGAAATATAACCTACAGCTGGGCAGGGCCGTCTGCAAATTTTTGTGACCCATTCTATAAAAAATGTTGCTAATCGTGTTTTTTCTTAAAGCCTTAATCTTCTTACTAGAAAATTCATCTTTTGGTTCAAAATTTAACTATTTAATTAAGAATGCATCTTTTTTAGTTGAAAAATCAACTACTTTTTAAGATTCATGATTTTAATTGAAAATTCATATCTTTTGTTGAAAATGTAACCATTTTGTTTGAAATTAGTTTTTTTTATAGAGAATTATTTTTTTTGACTAACAATGTAACTATCCTATTTTTAGTTGAAAATCAATATTTTTGATTGAAAATTGATCTTTTCTAGTTGGAAATTTATGTTTTTTGATCAAAATTCCTCTTTTGTTATCAATTCAACTTTTTGGCTCTAAATGAATCTGGTTTGGTTAAGGATTTAACAATGTAATCGAAAATTTTACTATACGGTTGAAATCTATTTTTTTTTTTTTTTTGTTAAAAAATCATATTTTTTGTTTCAGTTGAACTATTTGGTTAAAAACGAGACTATTTTTCTAAAAATTTAATTTTTTCGTATATAATAAACTTTTTTGTTAAAAAGTCATATTTTAGGGCTGAAAATTCAACCGTTTTGCATTTAATTAATCCTTTTGGCTTTGAAATTAAACAATTTTGTTGAAATTCATGTTTTTTTGGTAGAACATTAATGTTCTTGTGGGAAAATAAATCTTTCTGTTTAAAAATTAATATTCAATTTAGTTAAAAATTCAACTGCTGGGTTGAATGTTGAACGAGTTTATTGAAAATTTATGCTTTTTTAGATTCTGTCACCTTTTTGGTTTAAAATTGAACTTTTTTGTTGAAAAGTCGTTTTTAAAAAATTAAAAATGAATTTTTTATCTAAGAATTGCACTATTCCATTTTTAGTTAAAAAGTTATTTATTTGTAATTTATTTATTATTTATAAAGTATTTCATGTTGCATTCAATAATCTAAAAGAGGAAATATTACAAAATTGCCTCTTTTTCTCTCTTTTAATCCTCAAAGTGTCTGGCCCAACCAAGAATATTTTGTCTATGCCCAAGAAGGTTTTGTCAGATTAGCCGCCCTTTCCAGTTTGCCTATGCTCACCAAAAATATTTATTTTACGCTCATCAAGAATTTCGGCGAATGTAGACACGATCTTTCAAAATAGCAACAATTCTAATTTGAAATCCTTATTGCAATGTATTTATTATGAATCCATTTTTTTCATTTAGTGCTTCGTTTAAATTATTTGCAAAAAATATTTTCAGACTGTTTTATCTTTTTTCTTTCTAAAGGCAAATCTCAGATGAAGCAGAACGAAATGTTCCATCACTCGAGATTATTAATAACTCGAGCAGCATTTCTTTTTCAGTAACAATCCTTTGAAGCGTCATACATAACGCCACATGCAACATATTTTTAAAATAATTCCTAAACGCTCCTAATAATACATCAACGAGAGGGAGAGAGAGAGAGATTTTGTTTCATCTCCAAATTATTGGTACTTGGAAAACTTTTTAAATATTCCCTTTAAATTAACTATAAAAAAATATTTCTTACTTTTTCTAGGAATATCGATTTAAGAAATGTGTATTCTTTTGTAACCCTTCAAAATTGTTGAAATACTTCTAAAGTTTTTATTCGAAATCTTCAATAACCTATATTTTGTTTTAAATGTTTTAAAGTTTCAAATTATTTGAGAATCTTTTAAAACTTTGAAATATATCTTAAAATTCCTCGATTTTTTCCAAATTAATAATTGTTAATTTGTTATTTATTAATACAAAATTCATGTTTTTAATCGTTTTACATCCTCTGTTAATATTACTTCTTTTAAATAAAAGATTGTACAATTTTTTCCAGCAATCTGAAGATTTTTTTTTTATTTTCTTAAAACCTTTAAAGATCCTTAAAAGGCTCCAAAGTTTGACCTCGAAATCTTGAAAATTTTTAATTTATAATAAGTTTGATATTATTTAAAATATAAAAACTTTTGATCAAATACGGAACTGAAGTTTGGTATGTTTCTGCACAATTGATATAATATAATTGAAGAAAATCCCTCGTTTTTATTATTAATGCAAAAGTGATGACTGTGTCACTGAATGTTAATATCTTGCAAAAAACGTATATAATTTTAAATAACGTTTTTTTTCATTAATATTTATTCCATGTCTGCATTAATTCACATTAAATTAATTTGAGAAATAAATAAAATCTCTAATTAAAAATTACTTTCGATAGTTGTGGATATCTTGGTAAGATTTTAATTTATAAAAATGCATGAATGAAACTGTTGCTTCATCTGTGATTTATTATCTTGTATTTTTTGTAAATATTTGTAATTTTCTACAATAATTCACGTAGATTTAAATGTGTTTTTGTGACATTGAATATCCAAATTTTAAAAAAATCCTGTAGTTTTCTGTAATACATAGTAGATTTGTACGACAAAGCAACAATAAACAATTAATAAAAAGTTATACAAATTTTTGGATTGTTGAAATTTATACTTTATTGTTAATTTTTTTTACTTTTCTACAAGACCATACATGAAAAATGAGCTATTTCTATTTAACTGTATTTTTGTTTGTTAAAATTGTACATTTTTTTACAAAAAATGACATGTCTTAACAAAAAATATCAGTTGTAGAAATGTTGTACTTGTTTTTAAAATTTTTTCCATCAGGGTTCTAATGAATATTTTATTTCCCTAATATAATTCATTTGATAATATACTTTCACAACTTATATTAATTGACTCGAAAAACTATTTTTCTCCCATTTCCTTAAATTGAAATAGTTTACTCTTCTCTTATAATATTGTTACTTTTAATCTAAAATAAGTTATAATCGAACTAATCCATTATTTGTAACTCAACAAACTGTTAAGTTTATTGTCAAACTAAATTTGAATGATCAATCTATATCCTTATGAATTGACTTTATACACATAGAAAACAGTAAAGTAAACAAAGTTTCATAACCTTGGAAACTTTTAAACAAATCTCAGAATATAATACATGTGTCGATAGAATTGAAGATTATCACAGAAAATTTCTGATTTGTGTCCGAATTACATCGAAAAGTAAGCGGATAAATGACCTTGAATCAGAAAACTAGAAACTATTAAAAATAGAGTTTTATATCAATTGCAAACAAAAACTCGATCGGAAACTTTTCAAATACTCCTAAAATTAGAAAGTTTCTCTGAAACTTTGCACACAATGCTATACTAAAAAATTCAAATCTAAAACTATTTCTTGCACGAATAATTCTCGAATAAAAATAAACCTAGTTGTGCTGAAGGCTGAGGATTAAATCCCGTTTAAAGGGGCGAATCGAACAGCTGACAAGACTCGAGAAGAGAAGAGAACTGTCATCTCAATTTTTCGAACCCTAAATTCACCCCCAAAATATGAAATTCTTCATAAGCTCAAAAACGCCTAACCTCAAAAATAGCCGGAAATGCAAATAAATATTTATCTATGAAAACAGCATCAGAGCGGGAAGGAAATAAAAAAAAGTGGACTGGTTTTGACAGAAGAGAGTGGCAGGCAGACGACGTGTGCCGTCCGCGTGTGATACGGAACAGTCGAGGCGCGAAACAATCCGAATGTAAATGTAAAATCGGGGGAGTGACTTACCAGGAAGGCCAAAAGTGAAATAGTAATTTTCTTTACTCGCTCTCAGCGGATTGTTGCATTCCCGGAAATTCACTTTAATCACTTGAAAATATTCGGACGCAATGTCAGAAAATCCGAGAAGTAGCTGCCATATCGCCTGGCGGCTGCTGGCGGCGCGACGAAGACTGACGTCCTCTATCAGTTGGTGGGCGAACTAATCGTGTACAGCCAGCAACAAAAAAAGTCTCGTTCAGCTTTCGATTTAGAGTCACGCGAATTTCACCGATAAAATATTTCCCTATCTCGAGACCTCGCGTGTCGACTCTGCGGGGTCGTTACACTTGCAAACTTTTTTGCTCTTCCGGATAATGTCAAAGATTCAGGAATTTATACGGCGGGACAATTTGAAGTCGAGAGGTTTTTTCGACATTTCTCGTGGGACTGTAGAGTGTAGCCCTCTCTAGACTGTGTTTGACTGAGTTAGGTCAATAAATACCCAATAGCCGGATTAGGAAACGGATCAAAAGTGGAAAAGTCATTGGTAATTGATCAGTTGTTACGAATGAGTATTAGTGAGAATTATTTATTTCAAATCGAAGACATTTTCTATGGGGCTTTAGTGGTTCAAAGATTTTTTATTGGAATTTTATTGGTTCAAAAATAAGAATATGTAAGTGTAACAGACGCGGATCCTGAGAAGGACCTTGAGGGGGTAAGGGGCAACACACGGTGGGAGGAAATGCACTTTTTTCGTTAAAAAATATCCAGAGCCTTCAATTTTGGTTCTATTCTGATTTTTGAAAAATTAAAGTTCATTAAACTTTTAAGAGCTTGACGCTCCGAACATCTATCTCCTCTATTTTTTTATAAATAATTTTTTCACCCAAAGTATGGAAAAACTGAAATTTTGTAAATAGCAATTTTTTATGCTTTAATAACTGATTAGGTAAACTTTATATTCTCTTCAAAGAATGTTTAGGGACTCTTAGAATACTAATAATTTGTTTATTATTCGATTTCTTTGTTATAAACCAATTTTATGAACAAATTGGCAAATAGTCTTATTATCGGTAAAACAAAATTCTGTTTGCTAAACGTGCTTCATATTAATGTAGGAATGGCATATAATTACAAAATTAATTTATAAGTTTATTGTAACCATTGTTATAAATAATTCTTGTGGCAAAATATTAAAAATTTGAGGTTTTTTCAAATTATAATTTCTTTCAATAGTCAGAACGAATTCAGGTATTTCTTAAAATAATAAATATTGATTAATATTTGATAAAATATTACAATTAAAATTTTTATAAACAAATTATATAAGCAAATTCAAAATTTTGGCCCTTTAGCATAGAACTGCGAGTCACAAATATATTTGGGAAGTAAGCAATAAACATTGTTATAAATAATTCTCATGCCAAAATATTCAAATTTCAGATTTTATCCAATTTTAATTTTCTTTAATCGCTAGAATGGCTACGGATATTACTAATATCTAATTTGTTTATACAAATTTAAATTATTATATTTGATCAAATAATAACAAATATTAATTATTTTAAGGCATACCTGAAGTCGTTCTGAGATTAAAGGAAATTATAATTTAAAAAAATCTTAAATTTTAATATTTTGCTAGAAGAATTGTTTATAACAATGGTTACAATAAACTTTTAAATTAGTTTTGTAATTATATGCCATTCCTACATTAATATGAAGCACTTTTAGCAAAAAAAATTGTTTACCGATAATAAGACTATTTGTCAATTTGCTCATAAAATTCGTTTATAACGAATAGATGGAATAATAAACAAATTATTTGTATTCTATGAGTTACCAAACATTGATTTAAGACAATATAAAGTTTTCCTGATCAGTTATTAAAGGGTAAAAAATTTCATTTTCTCCATACTTTGAGTGGAAAAATTATTAATAAACAAATAGAGGAGACAAAAGTTTCGAGCGTCAAGCTCTTTAGAATTTAATGAACTTTAATTTTTAAAAAAATTGTAATAGGAGCAAAATTGAAGGCTCTGGACATTTTTGAACAGAAAAATTGCATTTCTTCACACTGTGCAACAGCGCAACATCGGGAAATTTATGTATGTCCTAGGAATTTAGAAGTTTTAAGCAATTAGAAGAAACTATTCATAGAGTATTAAAACACAAATTAAATGGCTATCTTTGTTTAATAATTAAAGTTTGTTTAATAATTAAAGTTTGTTTAATAATATAAATAATGATTTTATGACATATACTTAACAAGGCTTTAAATTTAAGTTCGTGTTTTACAGATTTCAAAGGTAAAAATTTTATTCTTATTTTGCAATTTGTTACGAAAAAAATTAAATGGCTAAATTTAACATTCAACATGTACAATTTGAATTCTAAGCGCAATTTTTGTGGTATTTTGTGAATATTACAAAGTGAAATAGCCGTATTCATAATTTTTCTTACGCAATTTACAATTTGAAATAGCAAATTTCATTTCCAACATTTTGTGATAGATAAATCCAGAAAATAAAACTCTTTTGCTTTAAATAAATCAAACAATACACATGTAATTCAATTTGATTTTAAGCTTTTCGGTATTTTTTCAAAATTATTTTTTTACATTAGTCTTCAGCAGCTCCAGTTTAGAAATTACATTTTTTACATGCATATTTTTTTATGATAGCTATGCACACGTGAATTCGCAAAAATTTCCTGGGTTTTCCTGAGAAAGGTCATTTCTATTTATTCTTTATTTATTCTCTTGGTATTTAATTTTAACAGGGTGTCCAGCGATTCTTAGGAACAAAATTCACGGTCTTTTCCATGTTTTCCAGGTTAAGAAATCAAAATTTTCCAGGTCTCCTTTTTTACATCAAATAATGAAATAAGCGTTTGTCATACTTTTAAAAAATTAGCTATTTCATTTTTTATTGGCCAATAATTTCTAAAGAAAGCCGAATCGTAAATAAATTCTTAATTTTTTGCGAACATGAGTCGTCTTTGTGAAATCTTTAGGAATATTTTTAAATCTTTGTAATGTCTTTGAAATGATTGAAATCGTTGTGAAATCTTTTGAAATCTTCGTGAGGTATTACAAGCCTTAGTGAAAGCTTGAAATTTCGGTGAAATCTTTGAGAAATATTTTGGAATTTTTCAAAGTTTTTGTACGATATTTAAAATTTTTGAAATCTTTGTAAACTATTTCTTTAATCTTTGTTTGAGAAATATTTTATGTTTGTTTAAAATCATTGAAGTCTTTAGAAACCTTCTCAAATGTGTTGAATCCTTATGAATTCTTGAAAGAAATTGTGAAATCTTCTCTAAGTCTTTTGTATTCGTTTGAAATCACTGGAATATTTGAAATGTTTGTTAAATTTTTTGAAATCTTATAAAAAATTTTGATATCGCTTAAAATATTTGAAAGCTTTGAAATCTACGAAAACTTTGTGAATTTCTTTTAAATCTTTATAAAATCTTTGAAGTATTTTTGAAATGCTTCTTTAATCTTTGTTCGAGAAATATTTTCTGTTTGTTCGAAATTATTAAAAACTTTTCAAATCTTCTCAAATTTGTTGAAACCTTTTGAAATCATAAAAATCTTTTAAATGCTTTGAAATATGGTATACTGATTCCTTGTTGGAACCTTTGAAATTCTTGAAATGTTTTGAAATCCATAAGAATTCTTTAAAATATTTTCGAAATCTTTCGGTAATCTTTTTTAATCGTTTGAAATCTTGTCAAAAAATTTTAAATCGTTTAAAATCTTTGAAATGATTTGACATCCTTGAAATCTGATGTACTGCACCCTTGTTGAAATCTTTGAAATTCTCGTATTGTTTTGAAATCTTTATGAATATTTTATGAAATCTTTTGACATCTCCTAAACAAATTTTGAAGTTATTTAAAATCTTTGAAATGTTTTGAAATCATTAAAATCTTTTGAAAGTTTTAAAATCTTTGTGCAATGTTCGAAATCTTTGCGAAATGTTCGAAATCTTTGTGAATTCGTTGGAATTATTAAAATTATTACAAATCTTAGTGAAATCTTTTGATATCTCCTAAGAAAATGTGAATTTGTTTAAAATCTTAGAAATTTTTTGAAATCTTAGAAATGTGGTTTAATTTACCCTTTTTAAAATCTTTGTGAAATGTTCGAAATCTTTGTGAAATGTTCCAAATCTTTATGAAATGTTCGAAATCTTTGGGCATTTTTTGTGAAAACTTTTTAATCTGGTGTACACGCCTTTTTTGAATGTTTGAAATCCTTGAAATCTTTGTGAAATATTTTGAAATTTTTATGAAATCTTTTTTGAATCTTTGTTTGAAAAATCTTCTGTATTCGTTGAAGTCATTGCATTATTTGAAATATTTTTAAATCTTTTAAAATGTTTTAAAACCTCTTGAAATCGTTTCAAATTTTCGAAAGCTTTTAAATCAGGTGTACTGTACCCTTTTTCAAATCTTTGAAATCCTTTAAATTTTTAAAATTTTAAAATGTTTGTAAAATTGCTTTGAAATTTTTATTGAAATCTGGAGTGCGCGACTTTTTTAAATCGTTAACATCCGTGAAATCTTTATGAAATGTTAAAGATATTAAAAATATTTTGAAATGTTTCATATATTTTGAAATCTTTACAAATACTTTTAACCTTTGGAAATCGGTTGTACACTCAAAAACCGAGTGGGCAACCCCTCGAAAAATCGGTTGTATGGCCATGGCTTATTCTAATTCTGAAAATGAATTAACATCGAAATTTTAAACTAATAATTTTTATAATTTTTAAGTTGAACACCTCAACAAAAAGTGCCTTAAAATATCTTTATTTATTCTGTAATAAACAAAAGATCAATTATATCTTGACAAATGAAAATTTTTTCAGCAGCAACATTTTTTCTAAACGAGATGTTTCTTTTATAATATACTAAAAGATTTTAATTACGCTTTGCATTTCGATCAAATTACTGTTTTAAAAGAAAGAAAAAAAAGAATAATTAAAATACAAGGTTTTCGGGGAAAAAACAAGGAGATTTCCAGGTTTTCAAGGTTTAAACAAAATGCAAGGAGAGTTCCAGGTTTTCAAGGTTTTCAAGGTCACTAGACATCCTGTTTAAACATTTTAATTTAATGTTTGATTTTTTTCAATTTTTAGTAGAAGGAAACAGTAAAATTTTCAATTATTGTAATTTTAATATTAAAAGCCACACAGTCCCCAGGGGATAAAATACAGGGATCAAAGGGTACTTCTGATCCCACTCATACGATATTTTCTTAGCGCTCAAAAGGTGATAAATTCATAAGATTTCGAAACAATTCAAGCTTAATTCAAATGAGTTCAAATGAATTGGAAATTTTTATTTAATCAAAGTAATTCCATTGTTTTCCGTAAAACTGAAATTAATTTATAAGATTTTCATGTAAACAAGAAGAATTCGATGCAGTTCATAAAAAGCCAGGATGAATTAAAAAAAAATGCAAATAAATTGAAAACAATTTAAATATGTGAAAAAACTTCATTGAATTCAGTAACTTTAAAATGAGTTTAGAAAAATGTAAGGGCAATCAAAAGAATTGTATGAAATTCCTAAGAATTCCAGGTAAGGTTAAAGGATTTTAGGTCCAATTAAATAAAAACTTTAAAAAAAAATTTTAATCATTGAATTAAGTAGAATCGAGTAAATTAAAAAATTCAAGAGAATTTAAAAGAATTCCTAGTAAATTAATAAGACTTCAGGGTGAATATTAACAAATAATTTCAAAACTCTTTAAATCCTTGAGACCTAACTAATTTCTTATCAAAACAGTGTCTGACTCCAAAAAATTCAATTTAAGTTCAAAATACCTCAAATGAATGGGAAAAAATGTTTAAAATCGAAAAAATCCATGTAATTCAGTAAAATATCAAACTAAATTTAAAAAACAATCAAGAGAATGTTAACACATTCGAAAATATGAAAAAATGCATCGAATTGAATAAGTTTGGGTTGTTGTTAGAGATTGAAGAGAATTTAAAAGCATTTGATGAAATGTGAATTTAACGAAAAAAATTTTTTTAATCCATTCAATTGCGTAGAATTGAGTGAATTTAGAATAATTAAAAAGGATTCAAAAGAATTCTGTGTAGAATAATAATCTTTCATGTCGAATTCCAAATAAATTTCAAAAATAATTTGAAAATCTCTTTAAATGTTTAAAACCCTTATAATCTTGTAAAATATTTCCGCCTTTAAAATCTTCTTCAAGCTATTGAAATAAATAATAAATTTCTGGGAATCGTTTAAAATTCTTTTCTATCTTTTGAAATCCCTTAAAACTTTTTAAAGTTCTTGAAAATGCCTCAAATATTTCAAATCTTTTGCAAACATTAAAAAATGCTTCGTGAATAAATTCTTTCAATTCATTAAAATTTAAACGCCTTAAAATCACTTCAAATTAATTAAATTAACAAAAAACTCCTTGAAATCTTTTAAAATTTCCTAAAATAATTCAAATTAGAACTATTGAAAATGCCTATAAAGTTTGAAAAATTTTTGAAATAAGATTATTGAAATCCATTCAAAATATATCGGAATCTTTAAAAATACCCTGATATATTTAAAAAAAAATTCAAGACAATTCTCGAAATAGGTATAGACCTGAATTGAATAGTGATTAACCCATGAGTTAATTTTTTGAAAAAAAGTACCTAATGTGATATTTTCATTTAAGAAGCTTTGATTTTTTTTACAAATTTAAACTTTAATTTATATACATTTTTTGGGACGAAACGTTTTATCAAAATTTTCAAATTCTCTGCATATGACTTAAAATAACTATTAAAAGTTCAAGTGTTTTCAGCATTTATTTCGGTTTTTAACAATAAACTTTAAAATGTAGACTTGTATGAACATTAAAAAATTATTATCACAAAGTCTCATTAACCTAATTCTTTTTAAAATGACTGAATTCGTTTTTAGGATTATAATATAAACTTAAAATTGTGACTGTATCAATCAGAAAACGCGTGATTGCAGAAAAAATTACCTTATTTTAATACTATAAAAAAATAATTTATTCTTTTCATATCTTAATTATTTCTTTATACAAGCACAAGCAATAACAGTGCGTTTTATTCTAATATATAAAAATAAAACCTAAGTAATTATGTACAATTTTAGAGAAAAAGTGCGACTGCATTCATTTGATCTTCTTAGCATACCTATCTTCCAGTTCGTGAAGCTTCGTATCAAGCTCAGCCGTCAAAAACGTCTGCAAAAAGAAAAATTTAAATTTTTATTTATTTATTAACTAGTTTGCGTCTTCCAAAATTAAAAAAAAAGAAATAAATAAAAGAAAAAAAATTTTCCCTCCTTCTGGCCATAAATAAAATAGAGGAAAGAAAAATGAGATAATTCCAAATCCCCTTTCTTCTCTTTTTTATTTCTTTCGTCTTTTTTCCATCATTATCAAATCACAATAAAAAATATTTGTAAAAATAATCACCAACGTTTCGGCACTCATACAGTACCCTTATCAAGGCAAAGAAAATTATTTAAGAAAATAAAAATTAAACTAAATTAAAAAATTAAAAGAAAATTAAATTAAAATTAAATTAAAATTAAATTAAAATTAAATAAGATTAAATAAGCATAAAATTAAAGTAGAAATAGTAGTCTGCAGGCACAGGCAGTGCTCCTGTGCATGCCGACTAAAACTTTTATTTTCATTCTATTTTTATTTTATTTTAATTTAATTTTTGTTTTAATTTAAATTTTTATTTTCTTATATAATTTTCTTTGCCTTGATAAGGGTGCTGTATGAGTGCCGGAACGTTGGTGATTATTTTTACAAATGTTTTTTATTGTGATTTGATAATGATGGAAAAAAAGACAAAAGAAATTAAAAAAATACGGAAGAGGATTTGGAATTTTCTCATTTTTCTTTCCTCCTTTTTATTTCTTGCCAGAAGGAGGGAACATTTTTTTCTTTTATTTTTTAGGAAGAAGAAGTTTTTTGTCTTTTTCAGATTGCAATGGGAACATTTTGTGCTGCTTGTGCAAATTTGATCGTTAGATTCTTTGTTTTATTCTAAGGAAAGGAAAGTTTTAATGCCTCATTTTAAAATTTAAAATTTGAACGCTTTTCAATCAGATTTTAAAAATATCAAAATTTAATATAATTTAATTCAAACTCCAGACAAAATAAAATCATTTCAAATCTAAAAATATGGGTTAGTCTAAACTTGAGAATTAATTCCAAGATTAAAAATGGCTACACGAAGCTGAAAAAGTACGCTAAAGGAAACGCCAATTAAGTAAATTAAGAGTTTTTATTTAAATCTTGAAAAACCATATAGAACATAAAATAAAATACATACCCGCTTTCTATCTGGCCTAAATATTTTATTCAAACTTTCATTATGTTCACCCACCTGAAAGAAATATTAGAAAAAAAACGGCTTAATTTATCTGATCCAATAACATTTAAAAATCATTGTTAATAATTAGGTGAAAATAAAAAAATCAGAAATACTTTTAATTAAAAAAATAAACAAAAAAAAATAAAAAAAAATAAATTAAACTTTTAATTTAAAGCATTTTTTTACAATATGTGTAAAAATAATAATTTGCGAGATGATGAAGTACGCTCTTAGTTGAAATAAATAATTCAACGTATTTAATGATTATCTTTTGACATAAACCATTTAAACTATATTTTAAGTCAAAATATTTTATATATACTTATTTTTCGAAATAAAAAACGCCCTAATTACCCTAATAATGATTATTTTCGTCATATTTTTACTTTGGGCATTAATTATATAAATTAATGTCAATAACACATCAATTAGTTTTCGTTTTTTGTGCTTATTTAGGAAAATTATATATTTATACATCATTTTGCATGTGGCAAAACATTATAATAAAAGTAAAATATTGCTTTATTAAAAGACACTTAAATTTTTTTAAATAACGATAATATAGAAAAATTAGGGACTTTTTAAAATAAAGTTTTGAGTTAACCCTGATATAATTTTTTCCTTAGTAATTTAATTTCCTTTTTTTTGCAGTTTCTTCCTCCTGAAAATTATCATTTTACTTCTAAATTTTATTATTTGCTAGAAAAGTCCAAAATTTTGTTGAAAAGTCATGCTTTTTGGTTGGAAATTCAACTGTTTTGTTGAAAATTCGTCTTTTTGGTTAGAAAATTCCACTATTTCAATAGAAAATTTACTTTTTGATTGAAATTCATATTTTGGTGTTGAGTAATCAACTGAAATATTTTTGAAAAAAAAATTAAACTATTTTTTTTTAAATTTTAAAATTCAACAATTTTATTAAAGAGTCATCCTTTTTGGTTGAAAATTCAACTGCTTTGTTGGAAAATTCATCTTTATGTGTCGAAAATTGAAGTATCTACGTAAGAAGTTTACTTTTCATTTAAAATTTATATTTTGATGTAGAAAAGTCAAATTGAAATATTATTTGGACGAAAATTCTATTTTTTTTTTAAATTTGTCTTTTTACGGAAACAATTCATCTATTTTGGTGTAAATTACATCATTCTTCGATAAAAATGTAAGGGTCCGGTTGAAAATTAAACAATTTTGTTAAAAAGACATTCTTTTGGTTGAAAATTCAACTTTTTTCGAAAATTTACTTCTTATTTAAAATGGATATGTTGAAAAGTCAAACTGAAATATTTTTTGGATGAAAAATCAACTATTTTTACGAAAAATTCTCTTTGATGACACAATCAATCTATTTTTGGTATCGATTGTAGCTTTCTTCAATAAAAATGCAAGTGTTTGGTTGAAAATTGAACAATTTTTTCAAAAAGTAACGCTTTTTGGTTAAAAATGTAACTATTTTGTTCGAAAATTTGGGTTGATACACTTTGTTAAGAAATTTTGTTGCTAAATATCATTCAGTTTAGAATGCACATTTCCAAAATCGTTCACTTTGTCAAATTTTAAATTTTGGATTTTAATTGTTAAGTAAATATTTTATTTTAAGGAACTTTAAAATGCAGTTTTAAAGACTGAAACCATTAGAAATTATTATTGTTTAAAAACGAAGATTTTAGACAAAAAAACATTTTTAGCTGATCAACTGTGAATATAAATTAATAATGACATTTAAAACTGAATTGATCTTTAAGATTTAAATAGTAAATAATAATTAATTTTACAAGACGATTCGAAATCAGTTCGGAATTTTAGAATTTCCAGTTTCTAACGTTAAAAATTATGTAAACTATTTTAATTGGAAATTCTTATTAGTTAAACAAATGTAAACGTCTTATTGACACTTTATAAACTCTTTTTAATTTTAAAATAACCTTAAAATAATATATTTATAACTAAAAGCTTTTATTAAATTTCACATATTATTTTAGTCTAAAATATTCAATTTTTAAACGATTCAATTTGAATTTTTTTTATTTGAGAAAAATAAGAATGACTTATTATTTACAAATATCTGACTGTTTATTTAAAATCAGTAATTATAGTAAAATATTACAAATTAATTTTTGAACGTTAGGTTTTAATGGTTCTATTTGAAAAAAATTCATTTGCAAGTCAAACTGTTGAACGTCGATGTATAAATAGCAATTGAACACATATTATTCTATACAAAATTCAAAGGAGTTGAAGAAATAATTAGAAATTTTGGCAGATTTCGTACAACAAATTTCAAATATTTTTGAATGGCTTCAGAAGATTAAAAAACATTTCCTATGAAAATTAATAATTATTTTTTATTTTGAAAAGATAATTTTGTGTGATTATTCAAAGCATTTTAGAAAGATTTATAAAATTATTAAAAATGAATGCGGAAGATTTTAAGGAAATTTGTTTAATTTGGCAGAACTAACAAAAACATTTAGAAAAAATTGGATTCATTTTAAAAGATGTTTAGAAGTTCTGAAATAATTTCGGAAATAATAAAAAAATTTGAAAAAAAATGTAAACATGCAGTTGTTTCAAGATTTTCAAATAAAATTTAGAAACATTTGAAGGATTTTTTAACAATTTAAAATTTAAATAATTTAACTTTTAATTTAAGAATTGTTCAGTTTATAAAAAAATATAATCTTTCCATTTTTAAAGTTTCTGGCTTAAAATTGCTTTATATTATATAATTTTGAAAATTTTTTAATTCATTGATTAAATCTTCAATTTAGACTTTAGATAATTGAAAATGGTAACGTGAATTTATATTTTTAGAACTGAATCTGAATCTTTGAATTCTCCAATTTATTAAATTTTTAATTTGTTTAACTGGATTTAATAAAAAATGGTTCAGTTTAAATGTGTTAGCAGCTTCGATTTTATACGTATAAATTATTGAGCATTTGAATCAGATTTGAATACAAAATTATTGAATTCAAAAACTAACTTCAATTTTCAAAGTATCAAATTCAAGAGTTCCACTTTGAGGGCTTTCATTTGCACCTCAGTTTTAATTAATTCAAATGGAAAAATTGTTAGTTTTAGAGTTAGATTTTTTAAATTTCATTGACCATGAAAAATGTTTGCAAACCGGGAAAAACGGAAAATGACCTGGAATTTTTTTCTTGGATTAAAACGGCCACCCTAAATCGTCTATTATTCGTATTCTTCACATCATCTAAATAAAATTAGTCGCTACATACATTAATTAAAGTTTATTTAAACTTAAATGCATTGAAACTTACATGAAATAATTGTTTTTTTTAAACCTATTTGACAATAATGTATTTTTTACTTTATAAGATGGAAATTCTATTTGATACTTTTTGTTTTTTTTTATAAAGATTTGTTTTTATTATTCAATAATTGTTTTATAGTTTACACAACAACCGTAAAAACACTTTTATGCAAAAATTAATGTACAATTTGAAAATTGTACCTACTCTTTCTCGTTCCAGTTTTCGGCACCAGGTGGTGAAATGGTAGACCGCCCTTTCCAATATGAACATTGTTTTTTGGCTTGAAGGTTTAAGTTTAGATCAACTTTTTTTTTCTTTCATGACTGGAAAATCTTTATTTGTTAAAAACTCGTCTTCTTGGTTCTAAACCTCATTTAAAAAAATAAAATTTAATCTTCACTGGTTGAAATAACAACTATTAAACTTTTTTTTGAAAGACGAACTTTTAGATTAAAAATTCACTTATTTTGTTAAAAAGTAATCTTTTATAAAATAAAAAAAATATAAAAAGATCGTATAAAATCCTAAAAGATCCTAAAAAAGATCCTTCTATAAAAAAGATCCTATGGTAAAAATATCACAAAAGACTAAAATGCTGGTTTTTGATTTATAAACATATATAAAATGTATAAATCTTTACCTCCAAAGCATGTATTATCCTAAATACAAAAAAATCCAGTATTTAATCGAATTGATTTTGAAACGGATATTATTGGAGAAAATAAGCCTAATAAAACCTTCTGAGAACGGAAATTGTTTCTCCAAGCACAAGCGTATATTGTTAGATAATATTATATAGAACATATCATCAACTTTTTGATTTTCACCCTAATATTCTCATCTCTTCGATTACTTAGAATATTCCAGTAATTAGAATTAAAATTCCTTCTCACCCAAAAGTCTCTATACTCTGGAGAAAGGCTTTCCAACTGTAAGACTCGATCCTCAATGATTTTAAGTCTTTCGTATATATCTCGAGGCACGGGTTTATTGATTCCTAAAAGTTTTTCGCTGCTTGACAAGCGTTCTTCCAGTGCTGGCGGATAATTACAGGACTGATCCGTTGTCTTCGTTTTCTCTAAAGTAGATGGAACGGTTGTCTGTGGACCCCACGGATTCAATACTCTGTGAACTGGAAATAAAAGAAATGAAAATTCAAGTCAAAGAGAATCTCGAGAGTATTCAAGTACCTTTCATATGACTCTTGGAGTCCTTATGTCTCGTAAGAATAGCATCCACTCGAGCACAAGACTCTATTGTTTCATCTGCTCCACTTCTGCAATTAAATAATTATTAAACTAATCTAATAATATTGTTGGGAAACAGTCTGTGTTACAAAGAATTAAATTATTAATAATCACTGACCCATGGAAACAAAATTCCTGTACATTCACAAGATTAACTTGCTCGCGTTTTCTCGAAATAAAAGCTTGAATTCGACGATTCAGTTCTTCCGAATCCGCTCTCACTTGCACAATGCTGGGATCAATGATCACATGAGATTTTCCATCCGAAAAATTGTCGTCCTCATCCTCCGAAGGGACTTCGATTTTCACTTTTTCTTGGAAACGGTTTTCCTCACTCCGCAACGATCCACCTGCTTAATAAAGTAATTTTCAATCATTTAAGAGATTAGGAGACATAATAGGAATAAGTAGACAATAAAGTTTTTTAAAAAGTTTTATTATAAGCCAAATATAAACAGAGAACATATTTTAACAGCTTTAACAAAAGATCCTCCAGTAAAAAATATTTATAAGCCACCTACTCCACCTTAATGTACGTAATTTATGGTTTCCTGAAATAATAAGATATTGCACTAAAAACTAATGGAAACTTTTTTGCATTTAAATTAATAAATGCTTTGCATATAAAGAATTGAACATATAAATATTTATGCATATATTATAAATATTTACGAAAGATTTATACAACTTTCAGAGACAGTAAATTAAGCAATTTATAACTTTAGGACTTATTTCGTCTCTAATACAAATAGAATATCGTTGATTTATAAGTAATTTCATTTCATTTTTTTTTTCATTTTGTCAAATTTCACTATCAAAAAATTCCCTGATTTTTCCACGGTCAATTTTTTATTTTCCCTGACCACTAATATTCAAATCCCAGCATTTTATTCTTTTAATACTGTTAACTATAAACGGAATAAAATAGCTTTCAGATAAAAATGTTTCATTAATTTATTTTGAACAAAATTTACGTTTCTATCATAAAGCATGCATTTATAAAAATCCTTAAATTTTCAAACTAAAAAGATAATTTCTCAACAACAACAAAAGTGTAATAGTTGATATTTAAACCAGAAAAGATAAAACTTCATTCTGAAAAACGAATTTTAAAATAAAAAATACGAATTTTCTACAAATAAATATTTTTTTAGTCTTAAAAGAATTATTTATCTAAACTGTTGAACTTTCCCTCTTTTCTGTACAGGCATTGCATTTTTTCACATAAAAATTTGAATTTTCAGCACAAAATTAATGTTAAATTTTCAATAAAACAGATAAACCTTCATTCAAAAAAATAAGTTTTTAATAAAGTATTTCAACTTTTACACACGCAGTTGAATTTTCAACTAAAAATATGAATCTTCAACAAAAAAATAATTCCTCAACAAAGTCGATCAACCAACATTTTCAAACAAAATAGTGATCTTAGAAAGATGAAATCTCTACTAAAATAGATGAATTTTTTAAATCAGAAAAACACATTTTTAAAAATAGTTGAATTTTCATAAAAAAAAGAGTTCAGTTTAACTTTTCAAAATCAAAATATGAGTTTTAAACAACAAGTAAATTTTTGTACGAATATACTTCAATTTTCAACCCAAAAAGAATGACTTTTTAACAAAATTGTTAAATTTTTAAACGAACACTTGCATTTTCATCAAAGAAAGATGCTATTTTTACTAAAATAGATTAATTTTTTACTTAAAAATACAAATTAAAACAAGAATTTAATTTTTTTACTAAAAATATGCACGTAATTTCTCAACATCTAAATACGAATTTTAAACGAGATGAAAATTTTCTACGAAGATACTTCAATTTTTCACCCAAAAAGATGATTTTTCAACAAAACAGTTGAATTTTCAACCTTAAAAGAATATTTCTTAAGAAAAAAGTTTAATAATTGATATTTGAACCAGAAAAGATGAAATTTCATTAAAAAATTAATTTGAACACCAAAACAACGAATTTTCAACTAATAAGCATTGAATTTTCCACAAGAAAATGTGAATTTGCTGTAAAAAAATAATATTCAAAAAAATAGTTAATTTTCAACCAAACAGATAAAGCTTTATTTAAAAAAATAAGTTTTTAATAAAGTAGTTCAACTTTTACACACGCAGTTGAATTTTCAATTAATAAACAAAATGTTTAACAAAATAGTTAAACTTTCAACCAGAGACGAATTTTCAGCTAAAAATATGAATCTTCAACAAAAAATAATTTCTCAACAAAGTGGATCAACCAATATTTTCAAACAAAATAGTGATCTTAGAATGGTAAAATCTCTACTAAAATAGATGAATTTTTTAATCAGAAAAACACATTTTTTTAAATAGTTAACTTTTCATAAAAAAGAGTTTAGTTTGACTTTTCAAAATCAAAATACGAGTTTCAAACAAGAAGTAAATTTTTGTACGAATGTAGTTCAATTTTCAAACCCAAAAAGGATGACTTTTGAACAAAACTGTTGCACTTTTAATCAAAAACATGCATTTTTATGGAAGGAAGATGCAATTTTTACTAAAATAGAATAATTTTTAAATTTGTAACAAATTTATTTTTTAACAAAAAATATTCAAGTAATTTCTCAACTTCTATATACGAGTTTTAAACGAGAAGTAAATTTTCTATGAACATAGTTTAATTTTCTACACAAAAAGATGAAATTTCAACAAAAAAGTTGAATTTTCCACCACCAAGGATGATTTTTTAAACTAAATTTTTGAATTTTCAACCAATTACGTGCACTTTTATAGAAGGAAGATGCAATTTTTACTAAAATAGAATAGTTTTTTATTTAAAGACAAAAATAAAATAAAAAAACAGTTGAATTTTCATCCAAAAAGGATTTCACTCTGACTTTTCAACATCAAAATACGAGTTTTAAAGAAAAAGTAAATATTCTACGGAGATACTTGAATTTTCAACCTTAAAAGAATATTTCTCAAGAAAAAAGTATTTTTCTATACAAAAATTGAATTTTCAACCAGAAAATATAATTTTTCAGCAAACAACATTAATTTCCAACAAAATAGTTCAATTCTCAACCAAAGAGATTTAAAAAAAATCAGTTTTTAACAAACTAGTTCAACTTTTAACTCAAGGAAAGAAGATTAATTTTCAACCAACAGTTTCATTTTTATGAGTTTTAAACAAGAAGTAAATTTTCTACGAAAATACTTGATTTTGTAAACCGGAAAGAGGAAGTTTCAACAAAACAGCTGAATTTTGAACTAAAAAGCATGACAATAACAAAATTGTTGAATTTTCAACCTAAGCCTTGCATTTTTTTATCCAGAAAAGATGCAATTTCTACTAAAATAAATTAATTTTTTAATTAAGAAGAAAAATTTTAAAAACAAGGTTGAATTTTCATCTAAAAAATATTTCAGTTGAACTTTTTACAACAAAATATAAGTTATAAATACAAAGCAGATTTTTTTTACGAAGATACTTGAATTTTCAACACAAAAATACGAATTTTCAAGAAAACCGTTGCAATTTCAATCAAAAAGTTGTATTTTTTCCCAAGAAAGATGCAATTTTTACTAAAATAGATGAATTTTTTAAATTAAAGAGACAAATTAAAAAAAAAGTTGAATTTTCATCTAAAAAAGATTTTAGTTTTACTTTTTACATAAAAACTTGAGTTTTAAATAAAACACAGATTTTTTTTTACGAAGGTACTTGAATTTTCAAAACAAAAATAGGAATTTTCAACAAAACTGTTACAATTTCAACCAAAAAGTTGTATTTTTTCCCAAGAAAGATGCAATTTCTACTAAAATAGGTGAATTTTTAAAATTGAAAAGACAAATTAAAAAACAGTTGAATTTTCATGTATAAAAGATTTTAGTTTGGCTTTTAACATCAAAACATGAGTTTTAAATAAAAAGCAGATTTTTTTACTAAGATACTCGAGTTTCCAACACAGAAATACGAATTTTCAACAAAACCGTTACAATTATAACCAAAAAGGATGACTTTAAAACAAAAAATAGTTTTTCAACCAAACAGTTGCATTTTTGCCCAAAAGAGATGCAATTTCTACTAAAATAGACGAATTTTTAAATTAAAAAGACAAATTAAAAAAAAATAGTTGAATTTCCGTCTAATAAAGATTGAACTTAGACTGTTTAACATGAAAATATGAGTTTTAAATAAAAAGTACATTTTTAACGAAGATACTTGAATTTTCAACTGAAAAAAACCAGAATTTATATTTAAGACCAGAATTAGATTAAAATCCAAATTGAAAATAGCATTTAACGTCCAATAATCAAATTGATGTAAACTTGCAAGAGTACTGTACGAGTACCGAAAAGTTGGTAATGCAATTTTATTTATATATTTTTATTTTCAATGTTATTTTATTGTAATTTGATGATAATAAGAATAAAAAAGACGAAAGAAAGAAAAATATAAGGAAGCGGATGTGGTTGGCTGCCTTCTCATTTTTCTTTCCTCTTTTTTATTTTTGTCCGAAAATTAATTCTTATTTATTTAAATTTTTTTTCAAATTTTTCAGATTAAAATAGGATTTTTTGTTTGTTCGTTGTGACCCAAATTTGGTAGTTGGATACTTGTTTTTGTAAGAAGAGTTTACATCTATAATCTTTTATAAACAGAATAAATCAATTTTAAATTAAAATTTAAAAAATGGTTCTTCTCGACAGTTATTTACAGTTATAGAAACACCCTGATTTCTACAAGACTTTTTCTTAATCCCTTACTTTTCTCTGCCAAATAAACTTATTATAAAATACTGTCGTGCTTCATTTATTTATTATGTCTACTTTAACCTAATAAAACTATTGAATTCATCTAAATAGATTGTAAACATATAAAGTAGAAAAGAGTGTTAGCATAATGAAATTTTATAGAAAATAGAATTGTTTTTTTTTTAAGTAGTGAATTTCATTTACAGGAAGACCAGGAGCATTCCTTGTTTTCTTTCCATTGGGGTTCCTCCTTTGCATAAATTTCCTTCTTCCAGATTGGAACCGAGGCTTTAAGCATATCAATTGCATTGTTCACAGCTTCGAGGGATTCTTTTCTGTGAGCGGAAGAAATGGCAATAACCACGCTTACTTCGGAAACTGGAACTTCCCCCAAGCGATGGAATATTGCTATTCGATCGACTTCCCACTGAGAACGCACTTTTGCGCAGAGATTCTTCATCTCCTTTAATGCCATTGGTTCGTAAGCTTCATATTCTAATTTCAGCACCTGAAATACATCGTTTGTAATTTCATCAGTCACAAGTTCATTATTAATTTAAAGCTTTAAGCTTCGCTGATCAGATTGGCCACTATTGTTTTACATTTTCATCTCCCGGCTTTCCACCGATAAATATTCATATAATAAGTAGGATAAGGAAATTTGTATGTCTAATAAAAGAAAATCCAGAGATGCATTTTATTACAGACTGACAATGAATGCACGCGCGCAAAGCACCTGTTAACGTCTCTGGATTTTCATTTCCTAACATAAATAATATATAAACCATTTAAAAATCAATTATTGAATGAATTTTTAAATATTATGCTTTAATAATTTTTTAGGCAATCATTAAAGTAAACGGACAGTTACGAAAAGTTAACCCACATAAACACAATTTAAAATGGTGAGTTACAACTTTTTGTACAAAAAACCGTTAAAATAAGTGACTCATACATTATTTCATCGATTAGAACCGAAAATACTTTATTAATTTTATAGTTAATTAATTTAAATGGATATGTTTAAACCTACTCAGATCGCCCATTAGTGGGACAAGAATTTTGAGGTATAGCCATGAGTGGGACACAAAATAAGCCAATACTGGGACGAGGAAAATCCAATGGGGTTATTCAAAATAAAATGGTACAAATAACTTCCAATTATAGAATACATTAAAAAGCAAGAATGGATTGTTATAAATCATGAAGAATTTATCTTTCTCTATTTTTAAATAAAATTCAAATGAACATGTTAACATTTTGCTTAACAAAATAACAAGATACAGGGTGACCGTTTTAATCAAAGAACAAAATTCCCGGTCATTTCCCGATTTTTTCCCGTAAAAAATCGAAATATAAAGCTAAACAGTAAAAGTACAAGTAATAAAAATAAAACATAAATAAATCATTCAAAATTGAACTCTTGAATTTTGAACTTATAAAATTGAAGTTTAAACATTTTTCTATTGAATTGCTCAATAATTTACACATATAAACTGGAAAGTACTAACACTTTTCAACTGAATAATTTCAAGTTTAATGAATTTAAACTACAAAATTAAGAATTTTTAACATTCATAAATTATAGAGTTGAAAGATTTAGGCTAAGTTCTAAAAATATAAATCCAGGTTAACATTTTGAATACTCTAAATTAAAGAATCAATCAATTAACATTAAAAATGGTCAAAATTATATTATTCAGTTATTTCAGGTTATTAAATATTTTCAAATTAAAATTTTTTCCACTTAAGAGTTCTTAAATTAGAATTTAAATTTAAATTTAAACATTTTTAATTTTATTTATTTAAAATTGCATTTTAAAATCTTGAGAAATCTAGAAGTAGTTTTAAATTTGTTCAAATTTAGCTTTTAGTTTTGACATTTTTTCAAAACTTCTCAATAACTTTAAAAATTAATTGAATTTGTACTACAAATTTTAGAACATCCTGCGAATTAAAAAAAAATGTCCTTAAAATTTGAATTTCTAAATAACAATTGAACAATTATTATTTTTAGAAACAATTAGAGTAATTTTAAGAAACATTTAGAAGTTTCAAAAAGATTAAAAATTAATTTAGAACTTGAAATGATTTCAAATAATTTTAACGAGGTGTATTTACCGAAAAAATTTGGTTATTCGTAACGAAATTTCAATGCAAATACTCACAACCTAATTTAAAACAAAATGTAGATTTTTGCAGTTTACAAAAAAATAAAAACATTTTCTTTAAATTCCTAGGAAAATCGGAAATGATTCTAGATTTTGAACAATTATTTTACAGGATATTCGAAAAGATTTAAAGAGAACTCCAATATTATTAAAAACGACCCGAAAGAATTTAAGGATTTTTTAAACATTTTTAAGATTTTCTAAAAATTGTAGGAAAAAATTTATTCAATTTAAAATATGTTTAGAAGTTCTGAATTTTTTTCACAAATTTCGTTTAAATTACTTAATATCATTTTAAGTTTTAAATTAATTTTTTTGAATCTTTTCAAAACTTCCGAATATCTCTTAAAATTACTAAAAATTTTCTACAAATAATACGTGTTCAATTATTATTTATACGTCAAAATTAAACAATTTCGCTTACAAATTAATCATTTTATTAAGTAGAACAATAAAAATTGTGATGTTCAAATGTTAAAAGCTTTTCGAAATTTTAACAATATAAAGCTTTCTATGTCAAAAAATTAAGTTTCAAATTCTTTACTTTTAAAGATTTGGCTATAATTTAGTCTTCTTAAATTACAAGTCAAATATTACTAAATATTAAATAATTAACCCTTTTCTTAATCAATTTTTTTTGTAGTTAAATGAGTTAAAAATTGAATAATTTAGACTGAAACAATATTTTTAATTTAATAAAAGCCTTTAATTACGAATCTGGAAATTCTTTAACATTCAACGGATTTAGAATCGTTTTATCAAATAAATTATTGTTCAGTTTTTAATACTTAAAGTACAGATCCATTTTAAAAATTATGTATTTATATTTACAGTTGATAAAATAAAACTGTTTTTTATCAAAAATTTTAAACATCAAACTTTTTAATTGCTTAAGTCTTCAAGACTGCACGTTAAAATTCTTTAAATTAAAAATAAAAATCTACAATAGAGAATTTTTCAGGTAAAAGATTTTCGAATTACGCATCATAAAAAAAATGATATCAAAATTGAAAAAGATATCAATTCAGCTAATTATTTTTGAAACTGTTGAAATCGAACTTTGACAAATTTTTCTTCTGAAAATTTGTAAAATTCATGATCAAGAAATAAATTCACTGTCATTTCCCAGTTTCAGAAAATTCCCGGTCATTTCCCGGTTTCCCGGTCCAGTGGCCACCCTGAAGATATTATTAAATTCAATTAATTAATATTAAAAATATTGTTTATAAGCTTCACGCTTGACATTTAATTAATCATTTATTCTTAAAAAGTAGTTCAAAGTAGTTTAGTGAGACCTCTAATTCTAACAATTTGGATTATTTTTTGGTTAAAAATTGTATTATTTGGTTGACAATTTCATTGAGTGAAAAATCTTTTTGATTAATATTTCAACTATTTTGTTGAAAATTCGTCTTTTCGGTTACAAAATTGATCTTTTTAATGATAAATTTCATATTTTTTAGAAAAATGCAACTATCAGGTTGAAATATTTTGTTCGTTTTTTTAATCAAAAATCTGATTTGGTTGACAAATCATCTCTTTTGGTAGAAATTTGATCTGTTTTTGTTACAAATCGAAATGTTTGGGTGAAAAATCGTTTATTTTTTAAACTAATTTTTTTCAATAAATTTTATTGTTTCTAATTTATAATTAAAACAATTTTTGGTTGAACTATTAGCGATTATATTTTTTTATTAGAATTCATCTTTTTGGTAGAAAATTAGTCTTTTTATTTTAAAAATCAAAAATTTGTTAGAAAATTGAAGTATTAGGTTAAACAAAAAAGGTGAATTCTGATCAAGAAATATAATAGTTGATATTTCAACCCAAAAAATATTTTAATTACAAATTGAAAGCATTTGAATTATATAAAAAAAAACTATTAAAAAAACTGTTAAGGCCTCAATCTAAACAGATTAATTTATAATCACAGTTTCATTTTTTCTCACGAAAGATGAAATTTCCATAAGTAAACAGATAAATTTTAGAACCAAAAAGACGAATTTTCAATCAAATAGTTCAAATATTAATAAAAAACTGATTTTTCAGTCAAGAAATAAAAAAATTTCTAGCAAACTATTGAATTTTTAATTTAAAAATACGAGTTTTAATTTTTTAAATTTATTTAAGAAGTTAAATTGATAATATTAATCTCATTAAAATTTATAATATGTAATATGAAATTTTAATGCATATTTACTAATTTTTATTAAAAAAAGAAACTTATGATATGTAAATAAAAAAGTTATGAATTTTATTCTTAAACATATTAAAAATATGAAAAAACATTACTTATTCTATAAGTGTAGGAAATTTTAATAATCCAAGGCTATAAAAGTTATGCGGAAAGTTTTGAAATACACAAAAATAGCGAATTTGGCAGCAGTTCATTCACAGATTTTGAGTATTTTTCATTATTTTTTACTAAATGTATAACTTGTCAGAACAAAAATAAATAGTGGTAATAAATTCTAAAGAACTTCAAAAATACTAGAAAATTTTTACTTTCATGATTTATGTTGGAATATAAAAGGTACTCAACGATATTTATTATTGTCCCAGTATTGGACGTACTTTTTACTTTGTCCCAGTAATGTTTGGTTTGCCTTAATAAAAAATTAATTTCGAATTAAAAATGTGTGAATTTTAAAATAATATATTGAATGATTTTCGACAATTTAATTAGGAAAAGGAGTTCAATTGTGTAACTTCTAAGTCGAAACGAAATTGAATGATTTCAGATTGAAATTTCAAAAATGGAACAATGTCAAAACGATAAAAATTGAATATTGTACGATTAGAATTATGGAAATTGGATCATTGAAAATGTAAAGGAATTGAAATTGTATGCAGGGTGGCAATTTTAATTAAAGAAAAAAATTCCCAGTCACTTCCCAGTTCGCAAACATTTTTCAGGGACAATAAAATTTTAAAAATCGAACTCTAAAGCTATTAACACTTTTCAACTGGACAATGTTAAATTAAATATAGTTAAACTGCCAAATTAAAAAATTTAAACTATTATAAATTTAGATTCAGTCCAAAAAATATGAATCCACGTTATCATTTGAAATACTCTAAATTAAAGAATAAATATTAATACATTAAAAAATTTTTAAATTATATGATTTTAAACAAATTTAACCTAAAATCATTGTAAATTGAACGATTACATTTTTTTAATGAACTGAACCTTTTTTAAATTTCTTCAAAAGTTTATTTCGAAATCTTGAAGCATTAAAATGTCGTTTTACATTTTTTAAAATTTTAAATTATTTTTGTTTTTCAACACTTTTAAAAATCTTTTAAAATAATTCGAATTTTTCCTACAGCTTTTTTAATTTCCTGCCAAATTAAAAATATTGCCATGAAATCTTCCGCCTTAATATTTTATAATTTTGTCGATCCTTCTAAATATTTTTTTCAAATCAGACAGTGGACTATTTGCATCGAAATTTTAGTACGAAAAGCCGGATTTTGTCTATACACAGAAATTTCGTTTAAATTAATTGAAATAATTTCAAATTTTAAATTAATTTTGTTTTTTCTCAAAACTTCTAAATATCTCTTTAACTCAATTTTTTAAAAAGAAAAATAGATGTTAATTGTTATTTATACATCAAAATTCAACCATTTAACTTACAAATCATTTTTTTTCAATAGAACAATTTAAAATTGTAACGTTCAAAGTTTAGTTTTCAATACTTTACTTATAATTGCTGATTTTAAATGAACAGTCAAATATTTCGAAATATTATATAATTGCTCTTTTTCTAATTAAAAAATGTCAAATTGAATGGTTTGAACACGGAATATTGTAGAATGCAATAATATTAAAAAATGTTAAAAAGCCTTTGTTTATGAATATATACTATTTTGAAATTATTATAAAATTGAAAATATATAGTTTCAATCGAGCGTTTAACATTTGTTTAAGTAATTAGACTTCCCAATTGAAACAGTTTAATTTTTAATGTTAAAATCTGAAAATTCTGAAATTTATTTATATTTATATAATTAATTTATATTGGCAGTTGATCAACTAAAAATGGGTTTTGTCAGAAATCTTCTATTTTAAACGCTTTAAAATTTTAATTGTTTAAGTGTTTATAACTGCATTTAAAAATTCTTAAAATTAAAATGTACGCTTAAGAATTAAAAATCTAAAATGAAAAATCTTCAAACTGAAAGATTTTTTTTTGGGTATTTTGAGTCATTTTTAATTCAAGGCGAGTAAAATTTGACCAGCTTTCAGTCAAAGATACTGAAATTCTAGAATTTTAAATTGTTACTGCATAACAAAATTATAATTTACCATTAAAGCTGATTAGATCAATTTGTCTAAAATGAAAATTCTAAAATCTAAAATATTCTAAAATATAAAATAAAAAATATATATTTGAAGTGAATTTAAATCGCTTAAGAATCAATAATTTATAATTGTTAATTATAATTTTCAAAATTCAACCAATTCAATTTTATTTGCAAAATGAAAACCTATGAAAGAGAAAAATTAAAAATTTAGCATTCTACATAAAAATTCAGAACTGTCAAATTTTAACCATTTAAAGTTACCGGATTTATTCAATTAGTGATGTTTCAGTTTCAGACAGTTTAATTTTTTATTTTGAACTAAATTTAAAATGCTTAAATTTTCAATCGTTTAATTTTTAACACTTCCTTTGGAATTATTATTAATTCTTGATATTTTCCAATAAAATATTTTTCCATCTACTAAAAATAAGGATAAAAAATCTCCGAAAATAAAAATAAAAAATAATTTGTCAAGAAAAAACTTCTGTTTCAAGGTCAAAAAGTTTAACTGTTTTAGAATTACGAATTCAAAACTATATATAATTTTTTTCACTAAAAACTGTGATTTTTGTAAAAAAAACTGTAATTTTGACCGATCAAATCTGCAGAATTTTAAACATTGCGAGAAATATTGTGAATTTTTAGAGTTTAATTATTCTACAAACTTTGCAAATTGCATAAAAAACAATATTGTGTATGACAATTCATTGCATAATATCAGTTTTAAATTGGTTATTAACTTTTATGAAATTCATGCATGAATTTTATTTTTAGAAAATCGTGTTCAAATATATAATTATGAGTAAATTATTCTTAAAAATTTTTTTTTTAAACTTACACTCTTGCTTCCAAAGTTATCTCGCGTGGTTCCTATAAAAGTGGAAATTGCTCCACTTTTTGGCGACGTTACCAAATCCACTATATCATTTATATTTAATCTGGCATGTTGCAGTTGTACAATATCCTTTGGTTTGTCCATTTTATCCTAAATTCATAAAAATACTTAATTTCACAATTTATATACATTCACATATACATTTTTTACTTTTTGTGGCCTGAACATTACGTAGATATTGCTTTAAATTTTCAGAATATTGACGCTTTTAAATTCTTCAATTCTTTTTCCATCAATGATTTGAATCGACTCCGATGCCTTTTATAAATAAGATATAAAGCTCGTGTTGATATAATAATATTTACAGTACAAAAAACAATTAAAAATTGTATACATTATTTGCAAAATAAAATGAAATTAATACTTTCTCATTATGAGACGATAAACAAAAAAATTAAAATCACCAAAACATGTTTTGAACAGATTTTTCGAAGTTATATATTTATTTATCTAAATTTTATACAAACAATATTTAGATTTAATAACTGACATTATAATATTTAAACTTTAAACAAATAAAAAAGCATAACCTTCAAAAGGATCGTTGCATGATTTACAAAAATGCATGTTTCAATAATAAATTACCAACTATTTACATTAGTGAAAAAGTATGGTTTAACTCATTTATTTCCGAGGAAATTGAAAAACGTAATATTTTTAATATTACGAGGGTTGTTAAATTGCTTCTACCAAACAGGCAAGAAAAGCGAAGGTTGATTTTGATATATCGATTTTAGAATAAAATAAAAAAATAGAGAGTTTACAAAAATTCTAAATGTGAACTCTTTTAAAATGTTTTAAATATATAAACACTACGAGCTTTACGTGTTTTCAAGTTTACATTTATTATCAAACAACTTAAGCTTTAATGCTTGAATTTTGATGATTTCTACTTTGAAGGGTTTTAAATTTTGTAATTAAAAACATTTTTAAACTACAAAAAATTTTTAATTTTTAAACATTAAATTCTTTTAAAGATTAGCATTGAACCAACGAGCTGAATTTTCAAAAAAATAGCTGAATTTAAAGGAAAAATCACAAACTATCAACAAATTGCATACATTTTCAACAAAAAATCGAATAGTTAAAATTTCACTTTAAAAAATTAATTTTCAATAAAAGGAAATCCTATTTTCTACAAGACTATTGAATTTTCAAGCTAAACAGACGAATTCTCTACAAAGCAGTTGAACTTGTTTTAACATGAAGATTCTAATTTTCACCCAAAAATGTAATAGTTGACATTTGAACCAAAAAATATTAAAAATAAAAAAAATGGAATATAATTAAAAAGACGAATTTTCAACAAAATATTTAAATTCTCCACGATAACGGATTAAATTTTAAAAAAATTAACCATGATTGTCAACCAAATACATATATTTTCTATAAAGCAGTAATTTTTAAGCCAAAAGTTCAAAAACCATCTCTTTGGTTGAAACTTGAACTATTTTGTTGAATTTTCGTTTTTTTATTGCATTTAACTTTTTTGATTAAGATTGAAATCTTTTTTTGTTAAAACTTCATCATTTACACTTTTCGTTTTTAACAAAAAATTTATCTTTAAAATGGAAAATTTAACCAGTTTAAAAAAAATTGAAAATAGAATTATTCCTTATATTTTTCATATCAAGTAATACAGGTTTCGTTGAGAATACATTTTTTCGATTTGAAAATTAAACTAGTCTGTAGAAAATTCGTCTTCTTGTGTAAAAATTTAACCATTTTTTAGAAAATTAAAGTATATAATTGAAAAGTAATATTTTTATTAAAAATTCTCATTTTCGGATCGAAAATTCAATTTTTTTATAGAAGATGCGTCTTTTTTGTTCGAAAAATTATATCTTCGTATATACCAAATTTTTTATATAAAAACTACAACTATTAAGTTAAAAATTCGTCCTTTTTCAAAAAATTTTCTTTTTAGCAGTAAATTCAAGAATTTCATTTTAAAAATATTAATTATTACATTATTATTAATTAAACTGAACATGTAACTATTACATTTTTGTTGAAATTTGTATTACTTTTGTTGTTGAAAATTGAACTAATTTGGTAGAAAATGCAACTATTTAGTTAAAAATTAAACTATTTATTTGAAACATTAGATGTGCTTGGTAGAAAATTGACTTTTTTGTTAAAAATACATAGGATCGGGTGGAAAATTTGATAGTTCTGTGGAACATTCATGTATTTTGGTAAAAATTCATCTTTTTGGACAGAAAATTAATCTTAATATTTAAAAATTTATTCATTTTGGTTGAGGATTCGACTGTTATTTTTTAAATTCGTGTTTTTTAGTTTAATTCAACAATAGAAATTGTTTGCATTGAAAATTTAGTTTTTAAACTGAAAGTGTAACTATTCTTAAAATTTGATACTTTTTAGTTTAAAATTTATACATTCATACATGACATGAAATAAGAAATATTAGGTAAAAATAATATATCGTGAAATTTAAGTTTTGAGGTTAGGAAGACGGAATACACTTGCAAGCAAGATAACATGCTTCTCTCTAAAAAGAAGAAAATGATAACTTCCGAAATCATTAACAAGGTGAAACTCTGATTTAAAAATAAAAAGATGAATACGAACCTCCACTTAAAGGTGGAATAACAGCAATTTCGTCTTTTTCCGAGAGGTTAAGTTTCACGTCTTCAGTCACAAAACCTTCGTTAAGAGCCAAAATAAGATTTTCCCGGATGTCTCCCAAGTTAAATTTTTTAACAATCTTATCCCTAAGGCTGTGGTAAGTGATCTCCTTCGGTATCGTTAATTTCGATTCCTTAACACATGATAATTCACGAGCTTTAGCAAAAAATAGAATTTTCACAGACACAACTCCACTTTCGTCCATTATAAATTTCCAATGCACAGCTACTTTGCGCAAGAAACACGATATGATAAAACATTATCTCATCTCAGTTCTCACCCGTATCGGTGGAAAAGGCAACCACACGTTACATAATTCCGGGTCGGCTGATAATTTTGTGTATCATGCGTCAACATGCTGCACCACTGTGCACCACAATATTTCATCCAATTTTTCACTGATTTGATTTATTTTTAACTTATCCGCATGCGTAAGAATCAAAAGTCGAACGCAGTTTTCAGGTTTGCCAACAGAGTGACAAAACGGTGCCAATTTTTAAAAAATTTATAAATTGAGAACAATAACACAGTTTAAATAATATTTTGAACATTGATAAGAATATTTTTTAAATGCATATGAGTTAAATAATAAATAACTGCATGGAAGTTAAGTAAAAGTCTTGTCAACCTTCTCAAGAAAAATATCTGATAATTTCCGAGTTCACCAAACCTTTTGTCGTTTTTCCACAAATTTTGAATTTTTATTGTGATATCATTTTTATGATTAAAACCAAAACTACGTGTCCTATCAAAAGGTGATTCATAACAAATTTGTAGCCCTTTTTCCGATAAACAATCAGTGTTAAATCTTTTTTTTCGTAATTTGTGCTGTTCTTCCGTAAATTGTTATTTTTTTATTTTCAAAGATATTTTTCACGAATAACACAAAAAATACGCGTCCTATTAAAAAGTGATTGTTAACGAATTGGTAGTTTTTTCAGGATCATAATTTTTGTTGATTCAACTTTTTTCATATACTGCATAGTTTGACCACAAAATGAAATTTTTTATTTTTCATTATTTTTTGTGCAACAAAAATGAGAATTTTAAATTTTTCAACAAAATCCAAAAATGTGTTATGATAATCTTGTAGGTCCTTTCTTTGAGGCCCTTAAAAAAGTGTGCCAATGATCGATTTGATACGTTCATTTTTACGAAAGTTATTGTGTTTACGGACGGACAGACAGACATACGCCATCGTGAAAACTTGATTTTTGGATTCAGAGGTTCTCGAAACGTGGAGATCCGTTAATTAAGTAACTATAGTGTCAAATTTTGGACAATTCTGATAATTTGGAAAAAATTCGAGGAAGTTTAAGGCATATTCAGATGTTTTGAAAGATTCCAAAATGATTTAAAACTTGAGAAGATTTAAAAACATTTAAAACAAAACGTGGATTTTTGAAGATTTCAAACAAAAAATTTTAAAGCCTTGTAAGAATTTTTAGGAGTTTCTAAAGAATACAAATTTTGTATCGAAATTCCTAGAAAAACCAAAAATGATTTTTTGTTTTGCTTGAAAAATTAATTTAAAAAGAAGATTTAAAAATACTTTAAAAAGAATAATGTTGATGATTTTAAGTCAATTTTATTAATCTTGCAGGTTTTTCGAATAATTGTAGAAAACATTCGTGTTTCAAGATAATAGAAGAATTTTCATTATAAATTCCTGGAAAATTTTCAAATGATTTTTTCCTTAAAGAAATTTTTCAGAGAATATTTAAAAAGATTTCAAAACAAATTTTGCTATATAAATCAATGTTTGTGGCTTAAAATTGATTATAATTATATAATTTTAAAATTTTATAAATTTTTTGCTTCATTCTTTAATTTGCAGCATTAAAAATAATTGCGTGGATATTTATTTTTTGAAATCTTTGAACTGTACAATGTATCAAAGTTAAAATGTACAATTTTTCAACTTAAAGGCTTATAATGTACAAAATTTCAATTGAAAAGTCTTAAAATCTGCCATTTTATACGCATAAATTATTGAGCGTCGAAGAAGAACAACTTTTTGGCTGCAAAAGCTGTGAATTTCAAAGTAAATTCCTATATATTTTTATAGTTGTAAATTCTTGTAGAAAATTTAAACTACTATAAAATTCTGCCATTTACAAAAAAAGTACAAAATTCGCCCCAATAATAGCAAAAAAGTTGTACTTTCCTGTTAATTTTGGTTCTATTTTATATTATTCATTTAAAGATGACCCTGTTATCTTGAACAAAAAGGACTATGTCTACCAATTTCATGTTTTGCATAGAGATGTGTTGCACGTGTCTAATGTAAGGAAAAATAATGTGAACCCTGGTGAAAATACTCATCTACACGTTGCTCTGCAAAAAGGTGAAAATTTAGTCCATAAACCAGCATACGAGATTTGAAATTTTTCATAATCTCGGAAAAATTGTTTATAAACTCTTAGGGTCAATAATTAAAAAATTATTCATAAATTTACCCCCAAAACAATATACGAGATTAGACATTTTCCAACAAAAGGAAACCCCTAAGTATATGCGCTTATTGCCTGATGTACGAACTCATTTTTTTTTAATTGTGCCTCGGAAATTCTCAAATCGATATACTATTTTTAATGCAACTACACATATATTCTAAAGCATTTTTAAACTGATTTGCTATCAATTTGATTAAACTGCAAGTAATAATAAAAATGAAAATGTTCAATAAAAAAGGAATAAGGTCCTAATGATAAAATGCATCTGGAAATTGAGTTGTTAAATTTGACGATTTGACGTCATACACGTGCTTTCGTGCAAGGGAGATAAGTAGGGTCACAAGGATCGATTTTTCGCCCGTCAACAGAGCTGCAGAGAGAGGCAATTTAAATGTCGAAGAAAAAGCGTGAGCTGTAAACTGTTGTCAGCACAGGGTTAAAAATTCTTTTTAGGGTGGTAATGACGAAACACCTGTTACCCGGCGCCTTCTTTGAAGCACATGTATGACATATGTAGTATATTTCTGCGCTGCCGTCGACAGCCGCGCCGCGCTCGCTGCGCCAGCCGAGCAGTGCGATTAATGAGGTCAAACGAAGAATGAGGTCAGGGAGGAAAGGAAGCGTATGCTATTTCAAACATGGAGTATTAGTTTTACGTGGGGATATACGGTTCCGTTCCACGATTGATTCACGACCTATGAGGTTTTCGAACCCTTATAAATCCAGACTTTTTCTCATTTATTATGAATGATCTTATGCCAAAATAGACATACGCAAATATGTTATGCATCAGTCATTCTAGACGAATCAGAAAAAATTCAATACATGGGAAGTAGATCAGGGAGCGTCTATTATAGTAGCCTTTCACAACCTGGTGGAAAAATTTTTATGAAAAAGTACGAAAAGCTAAATCCATTTTTAAAGCAATCTACAAATAAATGCAAGCAATTACAATTAAAATTACAAGTAGTGGTAAAAAAATTACAACTTTTTTCTATTATTCAGACGAATTTGGTACTTTTTTGTATATTGCTGTATTTTATTGGGATTTAATTTACTACAAGAATTTACAATTATAAAAATCTACAGGAATTGACAGGGTTTGCAGCCAAAAAGTTGCTCAATTTCCACCTAGGCTGACAAATATATTAAGAATATGGCAATGAGATAATTTTAAATTAAGGTGCGTACACGATAGATATTACAAAAAATCTTTTATCTTTAAACTTAAAATTAATAGTGAAATATTAAAAGACAATAATGAATAATCGTTATTGAACGACAAATCTTTACTCTTAAAGTTTTTCTAGGGTTAGGTTTAAAAAAAAACTTGTAGACTGCAAATAAAAACTGAAAAGTTGAGAAATACTTCAACACAGTCATTGAAATTGATAGATTCGAACTATTGAAGATGCCAATTTTTTAATTTACATTTATAAAAACTCGACTGCAAATTCAGTACTCAAAGTGAAATACTTTTGAATTTTAAACTTTTAAAGTTAAACCATCAAACTTTTTAAATTCAAACGCCCAACAATTTATGCGTATACAATACAAGCATTTAACGGAAATTGAAAATTTAGTCATTAAAAGACAGAACAATTAAAAAAGTTTAACTTTTAAACATTGTACAGCTTAAAGAATACAAAAAAAGAAATACAGGCTAACATTTTCAATGTTGTAAATTGAAATTAAAAATGTAGACCTTTTCAAAATTATAACATTTTAATCAATTTTATGCTATAAAAATTAATTTATTCATCAAAGATTGTTTAAAAATATTTTAAAATATTTTCTTCAAAATTAAAAAAAATATATTCAAAAATTTTACACGAATGTAATAAAAATCTTGCTCTAAATTTAAAAACAATGTGCATGTTCTTTTTAATGTTTTGAAATTTATATTAAAGTTTCAAATTATTTTGGAAACTTTTTAAAACTTCTAAATATATGTGTTGTAAAATTTTTAAAAATATTTTTAAATGTTCACATGAAATAGATTTTTCAAAAGAAAAAATCATTACAAATTTTCCCAGCAATCTTAAGAAAACTTGTTTCTTTTCTTAGAACGTTTAAAAATCTTTGAAAACCTTCAAAATTTTGAATTTTAAATAAGTTTGATATTACTTTGAAGATAACCACTCTTGATCAATCATGAAACTGAAGTGAGATACGTTTCTAAAAATTACATACACCATTAAGCCATAGGCTTAATAGGGGTAGGCGTGGACTGCGTTGCGCTGAAGTGCGTAAATTTCGATAAAACATGTAGAATCAACAACAGGAAACACACAAAAAATTTGTTCTTACTGATATATTTCCTCCGAAATAAATCACATTATTGAAGACGAATTAGAACTTATTTAATATTTAATACCATTTAGCAAAAGCGCAAAATGTAACTGATGGATGAGAATCCCCATTTCTTACGTTATAGATTGCAGAATTATGTGGTATATAATGTAAAAACTTGCAATGTATGATATCACGATTCTGCGATATTATAATGTGATAAATACGGTATATAGCGCAGGAATTACGATATATATTGTAATTTATGCGATACAGTTTTCTCAGTGTTCCCCACTTGGGTCCATTAGTGGCCAATTTCTTTTATTTCAGGCGTAATTCACTCTACTGACACTCTTTTTATTAACTATTTGCCGCCGTACTTTCCTGTCCTGGCATACTTGAATGAATTATGTATTTTTTCACGCAGGCTCTCGTGTTTCTATCACTTCTTATGTCTCTTCTAACTAGGGTCTCATTCACACATTCTAACCATTCTTTCCGCGGTCTACTTCTGGACACGCTGCCATTTACTTTACCTTGGTACACTTGTTTCGTTAGTCATTCATTTGGCATTCTCTCAACATGTCCGAACCATCTTAACCGATTTCTTTCCCATGTGTCTACTAGCGTCTCTTCTGCACCACATTCTTTTAGAATTATCTCGTTACTTACTTTGTCCATCAGGGTTTTCCCGCATATTATGCGCATGCATCTCATGTCAATTGCATTACCTTACTCTTATCTTTTTCTTGATAGGTCCATGTCTCACTACCGTATAGTACAGTTGGTACAAATATAGAATTATGTATTGCCATTTTAGCTTTATTTGATATATTTTTACTTTTGATAAGGGGACCTGCTCTACCAATAACCTTCTTACATTCGTTTATGCGTCTATCTAATTCCTCATCTATCTTCCCGTCCCTAGTAAATAAGCTACCAAGGTATACGAACTTATCAACTTGTTCAATTCTCTCATCATTTAACACAATGTTGCACATTGTTTTCTTACTCTTTCCTTCAAACACCATAGTTTTTGTTTTACTTTACGTTAATGTTGAGGCCCATGCTCTTCATGCTTGCATTCAACATTCTTTCTAAATCTTCAATTGACTCTGTTATAACAACCTTATCATCTGCAAACCATCACCCACGTACCCTTACTGTTTCAAGATCCATACCTTCTTCGTCGAAAAGAGCCATTATTAAACACCTGTCCATGGATGATATAAATAGCCATGATGCCATAACGCATCCTTGTCTAACACCTTGTATAATATCGAAACAGTCACTTAGTTTCCCATTTACCCTCACACTCGCTTTGCTACCCGTATATATTGTTTTTATAGCTTGTAGGAGCCATTCATTGACTCCATACTCTTTCAGGGCTTCCCCAAGTTTACTTCTCTCTACCTTGCCAAAAGCTTTTTCTAGGTCAACAAATGCACAGAAAACTTTTTTTCCTATTCTCAAACTTCTTTCTGTTATTTGCCTTAAGCTAAATATTTTATCCGTACATGACTTTCCTGGCATAAACCCACTTTGGACTTCCCAAATCTTTGCTTCTGTTATCTTCATTACCCTACGAATAAGTATTTTTGCTAATCCCTCTGTAATTATTGCACTCGCTTTTATCTCCCTTTCTCTTGTATATTGGTACTATAATCGCTTCTTTCCAATCGTCTGGGACATCTCCCATCTCGAAACATAAATTTATCAATTCGCAAACTCTATGT
>NC_046661.1:118561496-118568108 GCF_010883055.1 Belonocnema kinseyi | reverse complement strand
CTACTATTTCTCATGTTGACAAATTCTGTACTTTTGTTTCCTTTCATTTTTTTATAAAGCAGTTTCTTGCTTCCTTCAAAGTCGTTTTGTATTTTCATCTCTATTGATATGATATATTTTCATAAAATCCTTCGTTTTTATTATTAATGGAACAGTGATGAATGCTTTAATATCTAGCAAAATAAGTTTAGAAATACTTTCAAAAATTTAAATTAAATTACTTTTAAAAATAAATAACGTCTCTGATTCAAAGTTACGTTGAATAGACGTGGCTATCATAACAGAATTTAATTTAAAAATGTTTCATAACTATAATTGTTACTTGATCTGTGATTTATTTTACTAGAAAAAGTTCTTGTTGAAAGTGTAATTTTTTTGAATTTTTGTTTCTTGCAGAAGCTGATATATTACATATCATATTACAAAAATTGAGAATAAAATACAAGTTAAAACTGATGCGTTCCAATTTGAAAGCATTTGGTACATACTTATTAGTGAGATTGACAACATAAAATGCAACATAAAAATGAAAACAACGCTTATATTTTATGAAAATTTATTTAAAATTTTTTTAAAATAACATTCATTTAATTGAAGGAATATAAATGGTTTTTATAATTAATTGATCTTTTGGGTTAAAAAAATAAAAGGCTCCGTAAAAATACAATAATATATTATGTTGTGACAAAGTTCAGCAAAATTTGGCTGGTTGCAAGGAAAATAGATCTACGAACTTGCAGTATAAAATAACAAAAACAGTAAATGATTTAAAAAAAAAACTTAAACTAAATTGAATTGATTAAAAGTACCAAATCAGCGCATCCTCCATGAAAAGTTTTTAACTGTTATTGATTTTTCCTTGCCTCGTTAATAACCTGTTTTCCCGAAAAGAATTATGCCTATTCATTATAATAATGATATGCATATAGATATTTTTTCTTAATAGCGCTTTGAAAAATACATTTTTGCTGTTAATCATTGATAAATTAGTCTAAGTCTATCGGCAATCGAAAACAAATAGAATATGAACAATATTTTATTGAAAAATTGTCATTTTAGAAATCTCTCGCCTTTGTCCAAAGGTTGTAAATTTCAATTGTTGATATCAGGTTAAGATAAATAATTTATTTTAAAACCCAAAAAGGATTATAAACAATATTTTTCTAACAAAACCATCTTATAAAATACATAAAAAGGCTTATCAAAAAATCGTATTTTTCTAAAAATCCAAATTTTTCTCTCTAGAGTTTCTTAAATTCTTTAAAACAGATAATAATTCTAAGACTTGATTTCCATTCTGAAAGGATCGGTTTCTTAATCACCTCTATAATTATTTTTTTTATTATTTTTTGTTGCAAACCTATTATTCGCTGCACTAAAGTAACACTTTTTTTTAAACCTAAGGTCATTTTTCGACAATTTTCCATCACGCAATGTTTGAAATTTGTTGACCAGTATATTTTATGACTTATCCCACACTTCTTAAAGACCGTTTTTAGTTTCTAAAAAATCAAAAATAAAGTGTTTTAACTGAAATATATGATAAAAAATAAAATATAAATATATTCAGGTCTACAAATTCTTAAAATTACTTTTAAAAAGCAATTTTAAATATTTAAAATTATGCAACTTGGCGAGATTGTTTGAAAAAATTAATATTCTAAATTTTCCCTATTTAAAAAAAGAATTTAATTAAATTTTTTTTCATTTCCTCGCCTTGATAACAGGTAAAATTCATAAAAATGTTTTTATATAAAATTATTTTTATTAAAAAATGACTTTTCTGAAATATATTTACTTCGAATCGTCCTTTCTAAAAAGGAAATATTTTAAGCATAAATCTGAGAGTTCCGACTATAAAAGATATTTTTCGCCTTGAATTTTACTTAGTATTTAACAGATTTGATACAGTCGGAAGCGCTTGACTAGTGGCAACCAGCAACGAGGCTTGACGCAGTGTTGTTGCCTAATCAAATTTTTCTAGTTCTATATGGAATGTATGTGTGTCGATACTATGTTTTTTACTTCGCCACATAGGCATAGATGAATCCATGGCAAGAACGAGTTCTGATCATGCCTAAAGGCGATGCATATTATGCAAATGTGCAGGACATCCAATAATATGATCAATTCGTATCATACATTTATTCAAACAATCATTCATTCATACACTCGAGATAGACTTGGACTCAAAATGAGGCTCAGGATCAAGTATTCCAGACATATTTCAAAGCCAGCAAAATTTCCTACATGAATGCAGTAAAATATAAAAATTCAAATTATGCAGATAGCAAAGCGAGTGTGAGAGTAAATGTAAAACTGAGTGACTCAGTCGATATTAGGCAAGGATGTGTTATGTCCTCTTTTTCTAAGAAGAAAAAAATTTTATTTTTTTACGTCTGGAAAAATTTTAATTTATGAATATATATAGGCAGAACCTAATAATTACGAAAACTTCCAGACTAATTAGTCTAATTAGACTAAGTAGATCATTAGTGTGGAAGATGTTCGTAATTATTAGATTCTGTCCATATTTATTTATATATGTCATCTTGGCTACTTATTATAATGATAGACGAGTGTCTAAGAATTGCCGTCTTCGACGCAGAAGGTGTGGATCTCGGGACAGTGAAGGTGCGTGGGTGAGCGCTTGCAAACGATAAGGTGGTCATGACAGAACATGGGCCTTCAAATTAACTTGAATAAAAAAAAAGTATGGATAAATTTCTAATCAAATATTTAAATCTTTAGCATACAAAGATGCATTTTTGATCGAATAGTTAAATTTTCAAACAAAAAATATTAAAATTCAAATATTTGAATTTTCATGACTAACAGACAAACTTCTTAGAAGACATTTGAATTTTCATGAAAAAAGTTAATTTTGAATCAGAAAAGATGACGTTTCTACCACCAATAATTATGAATTTCAAACAAAAATCCAATTTTCAAGCACAAGAATCAAATATTTGAGAAAAAAGTGAACTTTAAAATCAAGAAGATGAATTTTTTACAAAAAACGATCATTTTCAATCAAGGAAGATAAATTTTTAACAAGATAGTTGAAGTCCCATCCAAAAAGTTGAAGTTTTAACAAACAAGAATAACTTTTTACACAAAAAAATGGCTTTTTAATAAAATATTTGAATTTTCTACCAAACCGTTGAATTTTCAACAACCAAGAATAATTTTTTATCCAAAAAGACGACTATATTGTACCTTTAAAAAATCTATTTTCAACCAAACATGAAACGAATTTTTATGAAAATAGTTAATTTTTTAACCAAAGTGATGAATCTTCATAAAAAAGTAAGTTTTAACAAAGTATTTGAATTTTTGATATAGAAAAGATGGCTTTTTAACCCCCGCCCCAACTTCTAAAAGTGCTAATGTAGTTTATGAAAAGTAACGCCAGGCCACTTTCTTTTAGGACTACACCAATGATAATTTCAATTTAGGGATGAATGTGCGAATCGATTAATTTATTGAAATAAAATTAACCAAAAATATAGAAATAATAATGCCTTTTATCTCTTCTGAGATTTGAGCCCGGTATTGTTTTTCATTAATAATAGTTTGTCTGCACTTTCATACAACTGTCTAAAGGTTAATTTAAATTGCTGTCATCTACTTTCTCAGATATTCACATTTTATGTGAATCTGACATTTGTCCAAAAAATTCTTAAGTTAACACTTTGCACTTTTTCGTCTCATTGTTTCCCATACGATATATACGATGAATTAAAAATTGATGACGGTGTTAAAATATATACTGTGTCTAAATTCACCCAAACTACGTGAACTTTTGAAATATCAATCTATTAAAATTTCTTTGCTAGGATATTATATATTATTTCAATTAATCTAAAATTATACATTCAGAATCAACAAATTCTTCATGGATTCCCGAGCATCAAGACATTTCGCACGACTCAAGCAAAGCTCAATCCGATAGAATAAATTGGGCGAATTATTTCTGAACGTCTCTTTAATTAATTTTTCAGTTAAACATCATCACATATATGACTTATGTTATTAATCATATGTCATTGTATGACATTGTATTTTTCTTCCGCATTCGATAAAAGTAAGAAGATAGACAGGTATACAATTTTTGTACATTTAATAATAATTATTTGTTAAGAATATTTGAATTGAAATGTTTGATCATGAAAAAAGCGCGTTCTACAACGCATGCACATTAAAATTAGAAGTACTGAATAGAGGATCTACGAGAATCTAATAACTATTTCAATAAGTCCGTTTTAAGACCTTCAGACATGTAAAAATGGAAATTTGTGCACATTTTGAGTAGTTAAATAGTACTTGCATTAAATTGAATTAATCCTCATCAGATCCTCGTACAGTCTCTAAGGCTAGAGAACTAAAGAGAATAAAAAGAGGACTTATATTTCGACTCGGAATGTCCCTTACAGAGGAATACATTTACATTTCTGTTCTACTTCTTTTGTAGAACTACAAAAGATATTGAAATTGCTTGAAAACAATTGAGTTTTTATTCGATATACCTACATTTTGTGAATTACATTACGAAGCGAATCATTTTCTTTTATTTTATAGGACTTTTAAAGGCCTTGTTCAGCCAAGCAAGCTAATAAGACGCTACAAATTCTATAGAATTCTAAAGTCTACTATATGGTTTTCCATTTCCAACTTTATTATTGTTTAGGTACATAAAAATAAATAATGCAATTGAATTCACCTAAAAAAAAATTATGAATTTATCAGTGTCTGTTTCAATATAGTCGAAATTCTTGAAACTCTTAACTTGTATTTACACCCTTTTGATATTGTAATGGCATAAATAGATTGAAACGAGATCGCTATAGGGTTATCCACAAAATTTTGTTTTGAAGTTTCTTTATAATCTTTGGCTCTCGAGGAATTCAAATGTGAAATGAAAACTTAATTTTTTTAATTTCATTATTTATAATAATTTATTAAAAAGTGGGAAAATAGAAACCGGAAATGTCGATTTTCTAAACGAATATGTGATGCCCCGATGGTCATGAAGGTAGAATTTTTCTTAATTTCCCGAGTAAAAAAATTTGATCTTGATTTTGTCTTGAATGTCTTCAATACGTCTTCAGGACCATGATGTGAACTTGTCTTGAAATACGTTAAGATAATTTATGTATTGGTCTTATTACTACCGAAACTTGTTATTTTATAGTAGCTGATTTTTGAATTGAAAATTTAGAACATGTCCGAGTCAAGAACTACGCATATAAAATTTTTCATAAAAAGATTAAAGCTGTCAGTTTTTACAAGTACCTATACTGAACTCTTGGAAATGGAAAGAAATGGACAACATTTTTAGATTCGCGATCCAAAGAACAAAATTATTGCAGATAAGCAAACTTATTTATACATAAAAAATAATCACTATGAAGATAAATAATATAAGGGACATTCCACACAATATTTGCTTCCAAAATTTTGTTCACGTAAAATATTTTTGTTCTTGTTTAATACTCAAAAATATTCGATACCTACTTTTTTATTTCAATATGACACACCAAGTTTTCGCGAAAATTAAAAAAAATTGTTATGTTCATAAAAAAGTACTTTTTTCAATTGCCCATACTGCAATATTAAACAAAGATATGAAAATTCATACGGAAGATAAAATGTAGGCTTTTTCCTCAACTTTCTAATGAAGTATGCTAAGAATCACTTTAATTATTTATTTAATAATATAAATCAAATATTTATAAATAGATTTTTTCAATTTGGACCTGTTTTAAAATTTTTTAATTTTAATTTTAAAGAGTACACTAAACGTTTTTCTTGATCAGGTAAAAATTTGGAAGTGGGTAGTCAAATACTTTCGAAGCAATGAATTATGGAATAGTGGCTCGCGCGCGCGAAGTGTGTCGCAGCGCGACTCGCTCGGACTCGGCCTCGACTGCCTACGCGATAAGTAAAACACAACCTTCCAAATTTCTACCAGATTAAGAAAAATTGAAAAAAATCTATTTGTTTATAAACATTTGATTTATATTATTAAATAAATAATTAAAGTGGATTTTAGTATACTTTATTTGAAATCCGAGGAAAAGGTCCACATTTTATCTTCCGTATTAATTTTCATCTCTTTGTTTAATATGAAATATTTTTCAGAGTTAAACAAGAAAAAACAAATATTTCAGGTGAAAAAAAATTCTTGTGGAAAATATTGTGTGGAATTCCCCATAAACATTCTGTATAAAATTTAAAGAGGATCAGTGATGACCCTCGGAGGCCTTGGCAGCCTTTGGGCTTCTCTTCTAGTTCTAAATCTCTCAGGTTCTTTCAACCCCTTTCCGTCAACTTTCCCTACCCCACCCATCAGCCACTTAACACGTGGAGGGTTCTAAAATGTAACTCATAAGGGATTCCCAAAAGATAAGATTATTATAATGAAAAACAGATTGCAAATAATTCTTATTAATTTTTTTTAAATACACAAAACAATTAAAAACATATATCGAACTTTCTTCCGAAATTACTTAGAGAGTTAGTCAAAGATACAAGGGTCATGAGGGGTCCTGAATGCAATACTGATCATTACCTTCTGATCTCAAAAATTAACTTAGGTCGTGGTTGGAG
>NC_046661.1:118558383-118561396 GCF_010883055.1 Belonocnema kinseyi | reverse complement strand
GAAAAATCTCTATCCCTTCCACACACTACTCCTTTCCCCTGCCGAGTGAGTTACGCCTACCCCGAAAGGGAAATGGCTTAATGGTGTAATAATAATAATAATTATTTATTAATTATTTAATTATTTATTTTTTAATTCGCAAACTAAAATATTTGTGAAAGATAGAAATTAAAGTCAACATTTGAAATCACTTAGAAATTTGGAATCAATTAAAGATATACATATCGAGAAGGAAATATAATATTATTCAAGCCATTGAAGTTTTAAACTCAAGTAAGAAGAATCATGAATTCGCGAAACTTGAAAGGAATGCTTTGAAAATATTCGATTCTTGAAAGCTGCCGCTGTGGAAATCCCAAACTTTTACCAGTAAAAACACTGCGAAGATTCGACAACAATCTAAATTTAGGAAAACAGAAAAACTGGAAGATCATTAACTTAAATAACAATAGTTTACCATTAGAACGTTCATACTTGATAGTAATTTAAATTTGAAATTGAAAACCGATCTAAATTTTATAATCTATATGGTAAAATATTAGAAGCAATCCATAAATGTCGTAGAAGCATTCAAATTTAGAAGCATCTGAAAAGAAACATCTCGAAATTTGAAAATAATACAAAATTACATGCTTTTAATTCATTATTAATAAATAAATAAAGTAGTAGAAATTCTGAAGTCTGGAAATGCTAGATTTTTGAAGGCATTGAAAAGTTAAAAATAAAAAGTTTGATGCTTCAAAGTTTTGAAAAACTGAAAAATTTGGTATTCATTCAGTGCACTTCTGGCAGGAATCTATTATAAAATCAAGGCTCAAGACTGAAGAGCCTCGTAATTTTAATGACAGCCCTCTCTTCTTCCTGAATAAGATCATCAATTTGTCGGCACTTTGCCAACATCAGGTCAGCGTTCGACTTTGACACTCACTCCTCAAGTCCTCACTCTATAATTGTAAGTGTATGTATATTTTTACGTCGAATGACAAAGTCAAAATTTTAAAATCATTAATCAACTTGATATAAGAGAGTCAAATATAACATAAGAAAACAACAGATATATTACTGTCGCAAAATAGTAAACATATAAATATGTTTGATTAAATTGCAAATTTTCAAAGTAAAAAGTACAAATAAATTGGAAATGAAATGGATAATAAACAAATATATATTATTTTATTCACTACCAAAAAATACGTATACTGTCTTTGTCGTTCATTCAATCATTTTTTGTATATAGTACCGCTTTTTAATCTTGTAAATTATGTTATCAGTATTTTGTTAATGAATTATTAATTTAAATCACCATTCCTTTTACTTTTTTCTTGTACTCTAGAATTATCTTCTTCCACCCTCCACGGTAATGTAGGGAAATAAGTGTTAGGAAGAAATAAGAAACAGGGTTGATATAAAGAGGGAGGAGGAGTAAGATAGTAAGGGCAGTTTGAAGGAAAGGGAAATTGGCATCCGGATTGCTGGTTTTAAATTATATTGATTTATTTATATTTGGTCAAAATTATTATTATTTTTTAGTTTATGTGAGGGATGATATATGAACCCATACTAAATCTATTGGCACTATATACTCTTGTCGTGAAAACAACCCGAAGAGGGTATATTTTATGTTCGATCTAAAAGTATAACATCACGTGCGCTTATGGCACTTGCCGTAAGGTAAAATGCCATGGAGGAGAGAAAATTAATTTTTACTGTGAATTAAAAATGTTATATGAAACCTTTATTGTAAGCGTATCTCGCCTACATTGCCTAATTTAGTTTCTTAAAATTGGACATAGCAATGCTGCAGTGCTTTTATCCACATGAAGATAAGATATTAACTAACTAGGGTAGTTGCTATACGCCGTGTAAATAAGCGCTGTCAAGCACACGGAAAAAACAGTATTGCCGCTTAAGCTATACAGAATTTTAGTTCAGCGAACTAAGAGGGTATAGTGTCTCGACCCATGCGGTGTCGGTAAGGCAACCATACAGATTTGTCGCTGGACCAATACACTACTTCGCGTACCTGTGCGACTCTAACCTTAAAATGGAAAAGAAGCGTCATTTGCTCGAGGCGTTTTTTTTTCCTTTTTTTGCTAAAAGCTTCTTCGGATCGTATCTTTTTTGTCAAATCTCCACGTTTTGAGACCTCCTGAACCAGAAAAACAACGTTTCGTGAATGGGCGAGTGCGTCAATTTTTAGTTTGTGGCATCATATAACTTCCGAAAGAATTGTAATATCACGGATTGTCACGTCAACGAACTTGTATCCTTCGTGGAGCAATATAAAGTTTAGGAATACTAATATTGCTGCTACGCCTATACTTGTACAGTTGTAAGGACTACCCGGTAGTGTTGTCTCAAGAACTGTACTTTATAGTTCTGAGGATAAAATACTGTTTCCTCAGCTATATCGTTTTTCCGTGCAATAGGGTTTTTATATTTACAAGAAAAAATAGTTAATTATGACACGAGAACCCTAATTGACACTTTCTTCTCATGTGAAATTGCAACACTAGTACCCGAGATCTAGCCGCGTGCAAGCGAAGACGAGGCGAAATCGAGGGAAATAAAGAGTGCAGTCACACGAAAAAAAAGGTCCACAAAGGGGCCGTGTGTCATACAATATTTTTTATCACGAAGAAATCATAAGTGCTAATTTAGGGTCTCATAACCTTCTCCGAACGACCGTTTTCCAAGCTTAACTGTTTCTGCTACCGTGGCAACAACTGCGATGGTGCAAATACACTGAATATTCCATTTAAGTAACTCCCATTTAAGCCATTCCAGGAATTCAGTCCACGGTATTATGACGGGCGATGGTCAATTCCGCCCCAGCTACCTGTGTACCGTCCCCCACTACGCGGCTTCCCCTCACACCGTCGAGCTGCTGCCACTGAGCTTGGTCAGCGGAGGGCCTTTGTTCCTAATGAGGCCTAAAATATGGAATATAAAATTTTTTAAATTTCACACTTAGTAAATCACAAATATGATATTCGAAATCTACGAATTATAA
>NC_046661.1:118543048-118558283 GCF_010883055.1 Belonocnema kinseyi | reverse complement strand
TTTCAACTCTATGAGTCAAACAACATATCGTTGGAATCGTTATAATTCGTAGATTTCGAATATCATATTTGTGATTTACTAAGTGGGAAATTAAAAAATTTTTATATTCCATATTTTAGGCCTCATTAGGAACAAATACTCCCCGCTGACCAATCTCACTGGCAGCAGCTCGACAGGGTCAGTAGACGCCGCGTAGTGGGGGAACGGTACACAGGTAGCTGTGGCGGAATTGTCATCTGCCCATTATGACGATGCGGGAACCGCGGGATCGGGAGAAACACGGTACTCAGTCATGCGTGACAAACGGTAGCGTAGTGACAAAGCGAGCAGGACCCTCAGTGCTTGGAACGAGCGAATGTTTTGTTCGATTTAAGTCAAGGCCATTTAGGATTATGCCGAAACCCGTACCTAAATGAAATTCTCAGCGCAGACTAATTACTTTATAAGCCTACGACCCTAAGTAATCCGTGTAAAGGCCTAGGTCCATAAATGTTTAGAAACCTTTTGCAGCCGCTAAAATCGCATGTATACAATCACTTTAATTATAATATTACACGGATAACGGATATAAATAGGCATGCTGCTGCTTCTACGGTTGCATACATTCTACTTCTGTTGCCTTCTCCATAACAGGGTCTACAACGCGACACTACATAATCCCCTTTTGTTCTTACGCCACTGCCAGTGTGTCAGTAAGCAACGGCCTTGGATAAACATTGAAATGTATGCAGCATACAAGCTATGCGCAGTACAGTGTGCTCACGCGCAAGTTTAGATCAGTGCAAACTATAGATGGACACTATGGACTGCATAGCCTGCTAACCCGGAGTCTGAAAGGAATACATGGGGTCTCGCGCGACCACCCGAGCTGCTGGCTGCTGAATGGTGGTTGATCGGGTGGTTACTTTCCCTTGTTAAGTTTTAAAGTTTAAAGAGACTAATTTTTGGTGTATTGTTATAGAATCTTTTCAATAGAATTTTATAGAAAGAATTAAAAACTGTGAACTTTGTTTCTAGCTCTCGAAACTGCTCCTATTATACGTAATTAGAATATGGTTCTTTAAAAATTTTATATAAAATTTAGAAAAAACAAGGAAAAACTACAACTGCCGCTACAAGGAAAATTTCAGTAATTGCAAAAATCTGAAGATGAAATTATTGCTTTATCAGCTTAAAAGGAAGCAAAATAACGTTGAGCCCACAAATATTGACCGATTTGAAGAAAAATACATTGGCAAAAATCTGATAAGATTTCTAAGAGAGTTGTCGAGCCTGATTTTTGAATTAGGGTTTCAATTTTTTTATACATAAACAAATATGACGAAAAAAATGACAATTTTTTCTCTTTGACGTTCCCGGTGCTCGCCAATAACAGGAAAAGTGTTGAAATCACCTAAGTTGCATAGAATAACATTTTTGGAAGATGTTCCAATATTATACAATAAACAAAAAAAAATGTTGTAAACAAATTATTTGTTGGACAAATGTTATCTACGACTTTTCATAATTATACGTTTTTTCGAGTTATATTGCAAAAAATTTAAATGGAAACAATATTATATTTTTTTAAATTTCTCTTAAGATCATAACTGTTCATATTATAAACAAATGTAATGAACAACTGCAGGAATCAGGCATTTGTCTGTAGAAAAATTCGTTTTTTCTATGTAAACTTTTTTAATTAGAAAGTTCATGATATCTTTAGAAAAATTCATAATTTTTTGATGAATTTCATTATTTTTTTAAACAAATTCAGCAACATTTATGATGTGTTGATAAATGTTGTGATTTTTTAAAACAAATGCATTATTTGGGCATCTGTGGACGAAAAAATTAGTTTTTTTCGATATCAGTCTTTTTAATTGGCAACTTCATGATTATTTCAACAAACTTCATAATTGGTTGATAAATTTCATTTTTTTAAAACAAATTTAATAAATAAATGCATTATTTGGGCATCTGTTGATGGAAAATTTTTTTTATATCAGTCTTTCTAATTGGGAACTTATTGATAATTGCCACAAAAATCAAAATTAGTTGATAAATTTAATGATTTCTTTTAAAAAATTCAATAAACAATGAATTATTTAGTCATTTCTCTATGGAAATACGTGTCTTCTTCAATTTCAGTGCTTTTATTAGGCTGCACCATGATAATTCAGCTTGGATTTCTCTAATCATTTGTTTTTTGTGGTGGGGCATTATTTCTCAACTGTCCCAACTTTAAAAGTCATGTTATTAGATTTTCTTCAAATTCTCGGAATATGTTCACCTACCCAACATTTTTAAGCATTTTTGAAACCATTTTATTTTTTAACTTCTTTGCTAAATCGGTTATTTTTATCGTTTTTTAAATAATCTCAAAAGAAAACTTGAATTTTTGACTTTATAAAAGGTCGGAAGTAAAAATATGGTCTAGTGAATAGTTTCCGAGATATAGGCTTTGATGTGCAGCAGTCCTAATGGTCGTGCTTAGACGTAATCCTTTAATAATCTGCAGACTAGTTGGCAAGTCTACAATTCTTTGAACGCGTTCAAGTTCATTCAGAATGACATGAAATCAGGTTATTGATGATAAAAGAATGTTTTCCGGTGGGTCAGAGGAAGTTTGAATTGTTTGTTATTTGTTATAAATAAATAAAAAGTGCAAACTACTCTTTTCAGAAGTGATGTTATTTCTCAGTATGAATGATTCCTCATTATTATAATTCGTCAGCTTACAAGAATTGTAGATTGTTCATACACAGTAGTCCAAAAATTTCATCTTATGAACTATTTTTTGTTCAAATATGTGCATAGAAGCTATTATAACATTTAGAGTCGGCCTTGATTTTGTAAATTGAACGCTTGGATGCGAATAACAGCCTACTTGAATTTTCAGAAGTTACTTGTTCTTAAGGGCATGTGATACTTAGAAAATGGTCGATTTTACCAGTTTTAGGGTCCGACGGCTTTTTTTTTTTAATAATCAATATTTTGTCTTAAAAATTTGGAACATGATAGCGACTATGCTAACGGACGTCCCCATACACTTTTTTTTGGTTTAATTCAAACAAGTTTTAATTTAGCAAAAACTGATTAATTTGCATAGTGCTTAGGAATTAGTATCGATTTTACCAGTTTTAGGTTCCGACGGCTTTTTTTTCTAGAATAATTAATATTTTGTCTTAAAAATTTGGGAAATGATAGCGAACATGCTAACGGACGTCCCCGCACACTTTATTTGTTTTTTTTTCAAAATTTTTTTTTGATATTGCTAACAACGTGTGTACGTTTGGAGGTTATGTATGTTACATTTCTCCTGTGCGTTACTTCCAAACTACACAATATTTTTGGCCGAAAACTTTGGACTTGCAAATATACATAGTAACTAATCTCCCGGAAATAACCCTTTCTGCAGACAATCAAAAAAGTTTATTTCATAACTAATTTCCAGATTATCGGAAAGGCAGAGATGAAAAACGACCTAACCTCAAAATAATACATATGCATAAAATTTTTATTGAGCACAATAAATTTGTTTGTTATTATCCCTCAAAAAAGAGTCCGGGGACGTCCGTTATGATATTTTATAGCATCTCCGAATTCAGTTTTTAAAAATTTCCATTTTTGTGGAAAAAAAGCCGTGTAAACTGTAAGTATCACATGCACTTAATTCGTTCTTCATGAACAGAGAGCGGACGAGCGTAGTCTGAAGTTGTGCACGGTGCGTAGCCTCGGCTCCCTCGTTGCGGAGAACCGTCACATGGGGAAAGTGGTGGGAGAGCCACCACTTGAACTGTACTTTAAGTATTAAAAAGTAATAATAATTGATTTTTCAAGACGATTCGGAATCAGTTCATATTTTTAGAATTTCCACATTTATACTTTAAAAATTAAACTGTTTAAATTAGAAAGTCTTATTAGTTAGACAAATGTAAACACTCGATTGAAACTTTATAAACTATTTTTAATTTTAAAATAACTTTAAACTAATATATTCGTAATTAAAGGCTTTGTGGATCATTTTATTCCTAAACAAAGTATTTGTAATAAACAGATAGCCGCAGTATAATTGACTTTGTTGTTGCGGATGAAAGACTAAGAAAGTTAGTCAAAGATACACGAGTCATGAGGGGTCCTGAATGCAATACTGATCATTACCTTCTGATCTCAAAAATTAACTTAGGTCGAGGATGGAGAAAAAAGAGAACCAAGAAAGCCAAACAAACACAAATCAAAATTGAGAACCTACAGAAACCGGATGTGGGAATAGATTTACAAAATAAGATAATCGAAAGCATAGATAGGGCAACATGGGAGGACCGTATAAAAAACAAAGATATAGAGGGCGCCTGGACAATGTTACGGCATATCCTTGTTAGGTGTACGATCGAAGTGTGTGGTACCGCAGTTGTAGGAAGAATGTCTGGTGATGCGTGGTGGAATGATGAAATTCAGGCTGCCCAAAAAGCAAAAAGAGAAGCATACAAGAGAACTTTGTACATTGCAGGTCTTAGCAATGAGGAAAGAAATAGACGTAGGAATGATTATAGACGCGAAAACAGGATACTCAAACGATTAGTTAAAGAAAGTAAAGATACAATTAGAGAAGAAGAAGAGATGAAAATACAAAACGAATTTGAAGGAAGCAGGAAACTACTTTATAAAAAAATGAAAGGAAACAAAAGTACAGAATTTTTCAACATGAGAAATAGTAGGCGGGAAATGGTATATGATGCAGACGGAATACTAGAGGCTTTCAGAGACTATTTTAAAAGACAATTCGGAGATGAAGCTATAGGACACAACAACTGCGATGTTGAACACGTTGCGATGGAAAACGCAATTGAAAAAGTCTGTGTCACTGACGTTAGGGATATAATTAAGAACTTGAAAAACGGTAAGGCTGCCGAGGTAGACGGTATTAACGCTGAAATGCTTAAACACGGTGGCGCGTGCATACCACATAGACTGTGCAAATTGATAAATTAATGCTTCGAGATGCGAGACGTCCCAGACGATTGGAAAAAGCGATTATCGTACCAATATACAAGAGAAAGGGAGATAAAAGCGAGTGCAATAATTACAGAAGGATTAGCTTATTAAGTACCGTAAGTAAAATATACTCAAAAATACTTATTCGTAGGGTACTGAAAATAACAGAAGCAAAGATTTGGGAAGTCCAAAGTGAGTTTATGCCAGGAAGGTCATGTAAGGTTCAAATATTTAGCTTGAGGCAAATAACAGAAAAAAGTTTGAGAGAGGAAAAAAAGTTTTCTGTGCATTTTTTGACCTAGAAAAAGCTTTTGACAAGGTAGATAAAAGTAAACTTTGGGAAGTCCTGAAAGAGTATGGAGTCAATGGATGGATCCTACAAGCTATAAAAACAATATATACAGGTAGGAAAGCGAGTGTAAGAGTGAATAGGAAACTAAGTGACTGTTTCGATATTATTCAAGGAGTTAGACAAGTATGCGTTATGTCTTCATGGTTATTTATATTATTTATAGACAAGTGTTTAAGAATGGCTCTCTTCGACGAAGAGGGTGTGGATCTCCAAAGATTAAGGGTACGTGGGTTAGCGTTCGCAGATGATAAGGTTGTTATGGCAGTCTATCGAAGACTTACAAAGAATGTTGAATAAACTAGATGCAAGCATGAAGAGCATGGGCCTCAAAATTAACGCAAATAAAACAATAACTATGGTGTTCGAAGGAAAGAGTGAGAAAACACTGCAATATTTTATTAAATGATGAGAGAATTGAACAAGTTGATAAGTTCGTATACTTTGGTAGCTTATTTACTAGGGACGGGAAGATAGATGAGGAATTAGATAAACGCATAAACGAAGGCAAGAAGATTATTTGTAGAGCAGGTCGAACGTGTTATTTACTTAAATAGCACTTGTAGACAGTTACTGCCCAATTGAAATTTAAAAAGCCTTTTCGAGTGTTTTGTGATCAGACGGGGAAAAAAACTTGTCTAAGGAAATAAAAAATTTGATCACCGAAAGTGCTACAGATATTGAACAAATTATGAAATTATGAATGAACAGGTTATACCTCTTACTTTAGAAGAAGCTATGGCCTTAGCAAAGTTTCAAACAAAGTTACAAAATGCAGACATTTTTCCTCTCTATGTAAATCTGGAAGACGCTAAGAAAGAATGTCTTCCTGCTACAGGTAGCATGGAAATAACGGATATTGGTGTTAAGAGTTGATTTACAGATATGTGTGTTCATACAGTGAGGCGCGTGATAGAAATTCCGAATATTTTGTCACTTGATTTGTTAAAACAAAAGAACGTTGCAATAAAATGTCTCTATAAATATGGATGTAATGGTGCATCTGATCAGAGTCGGTATAATAATAAAAGTCAAGAAGAAGAATCTGATGTGAATGGTACTATTGCGCATGCATACAACCTATTTCAAACGTGACTGTAAAAACTTTTCAGGATGTGCAGAACAGATAACAATTTGGAAAAATGAAAGTCCTAGATCCCGGACCGTGTAGGCTACTTATGTATGAGCAAGCATCAGAGACAAAGGAGCGTACGATATCCGAAGTAGATTCGATGAAAAAGAAAATCACAACACTTGTTCCAATAAAAATTAAGGTTCCCAATAGTCGTTGCACAATAACAGTCACCGATGAGTTTTTCTTAACTATACTAGATGGAAAGGTTTGTTAACATCTTTCTGAAAGCCCTTCAGCTGCCATATACCACATTTGTGATGCAAAACCATCACAATTGATCCACTTGCAGAACCTTACAGATAGACCAGAGAACACAGAGAATTTTCAATTCGGTCTTTGAACGTTGCATGTATGGATTCGCATGATGGAATGTATTTTGCATATAGGCTATCGTCTAAGCTTCTGTAAATAGCAAGCGAAAACGGAAAGTGAGAAGGAGCAGGTAAAAACTGAAGAAAAATTCGTTTTAGAGAAAATGGAACTCATCGTAGCTATACCAAAACATGGTTGGGGACTTCAAACACGGGAAAAACTGCAAGGAGATTTTTCCGAGATCCTGAATTGACTTCTGAAATTACTGGTGTTAGCAAACAATTGATTCATAATTTGAGCATGATTTTGCATGCAATGTCTTTAGGAGAGGTGATTGATACTGTTACATTTGAACACTATTGGCGAAAAATAGCGAAATTTGACATTAACCTCTATAGTTGGTACTATATGCCAGTGACGGTTTACAAAATCCTTCTTCACGGTGCAAAAATTATCGAATAATTTTTTCGTAACTGTTGGACAATTAACAGAGAAAGCTCAAGAAGCAACTAATGAAATCTTTAAACATAACCGAGAATTCAACACTCGAAAATGTAGCAGAGAGGCTACTCATACAGATCTTGGGCGCAAACTGTTGATTTCCACTGATCCAAAAATAGTATATCATAGACGAAAAAGGAAGAAAAAAGTCATTCTACTCGATCCTGAAGCTGCAGCCTTATTAAAAAAATGAAAGTAATGATAAACTTAAACTGAAAGGACTGAGATTTAAAAAAAAATGTTGCCGACAAATACCCACATAATGCATATGTTTATTCAATTTGTTTAAAACATCATAGAATTTATCAACTAAGTATGATTGGTATTGAAATTTTTATTAAGTGCCCAATTAAAAAGGCTGATATAGCAAAAAAATAATTGTTCCATCGACAGATGCCCGAATAATGAATTGGTTTATTAAATTTCTTTTAAAAATGATAAAATTTATCAACTCATCATGAATGTTGCTGAATTTATTATGAAGATCCCAATTAAAAGTCTGATATCGAAAAAAAATATTCCATCGACAGATGCCCGAATAATGAATTTATTTATTAAATTTGTTTAATGAAATCATAAAATTTATCAAATTATTATAAAGGTTGCTGAAATTACCATGAAGTTCCCAATTGAAAAGACTGGCACTGAAAAAAAAACGATTTTTTTTATCGAAAAATGCCTGATTACTGCATTTGTTTATTAAATTTGTTTATAATATAAACAATTTTAATATTTAGAGAAATTTGTTTAAATATAACATTGTTTCCATTCAAATTTCTTGCAATATAATTTGAAAAAACGTATAATTATGACAAATCGTAGAAAATATTTTTTCAACCAATAATTTGTTTGCAAAAATTTTTTTGGTCATTGTATAATATTGGAATATCTTTAAATAATGTTACTCTATGCAACTTAGGTGATTTCAACAATTTTCCTTTTATTGACGAGCATGGGGAACGTCAAATAGAAAAAACGGCAATTTTTTCGTTATATTTGTTTCTTTATGTGAAAATTGAAAACCTAATTCAAAAATCAGGCTTGAAAACTCTTTTAGAAATCTTATCAGCTTTTTTTCAAATTTTTTAGTTTAAATCGGTCAATATTTGTTATCTGTACGTTATTTTGAACCAAAAAATTCATTTTTTTTCCCACTATGGGGCGGCATAGCATCGAGTTCAATGGGAAAAGTGCTTATAGACGCGTGCACCTCTTCCGGAAAAGAACACATCTGCTGCAGTCTCGGTGGTATAATTGGTTAACGCTCCACTCATGTATGGTGGCGTTCCCAGTTCAAATCCGAGCTGAGGCCAATTTTTTTTGTTCTTAAAAAATGATTTGCCCGAGGTCATTATTTTAACGTTAAAATTTAAATTAACTAAACGATTGAAAAACATTTTCGAGTTTGAAGTGTTTAATTTAAAAAATGATAAAATTAAGAAATTTATTAAAAAATTAGTCAGTTAAATTTAAAATAGACATCTGAATTAAGTTACTTACTTAGATTGTTTTATTAAAATATTTCTAATTGTGATACATTGTTAAAAATTTCAAACGTAATTTCAGTTTTGCAGAGTTGAAATTACAGTTTTTTTTATAGATTTCTTATCTAATATAAAAACTATTAATTCTTGAACATTCCCAATTTGTGTGTATAAAAATCTTAATTTTGAAAAAAAAAATTTAATTTTTTAATTTCAAGCTTTAAAATCCGCGAACTTAAAAATTGTATATTTGATATTTTACTATTTTTCACCAGTTCAAATAAAAAATTTCAAAATTATACAATTTTGAAAATTGTTTACTTTTACGTTGTAAAATAGATTAATTTTCTGTTTCAAATACTTAGCAGTGAAGTTTATTTGATTGTTAACCCTAAAAATTAAAGAATGCAATTCTTATAACTTGCAAGTCTAGGAAAGTGTACAATCTTTAACATTCATTATTTTCAGTTTGTTTCATATCAAAGGCTTTAAATTAGGATTTATTCCATTCTTTGTAGTTTTCAATTAAATTTTTTTAACTCAAACTCTATATGTAAATACAAGCTGCAAATCACAGTTTCAATTTTATATTCTGCAATTTTTATCGATTTCAACTTGAAAGTTATTTGCCACGAGTTTTGCGTCTTTCAGGTCAGAATGAAGTGCTGCTTAATATCCGAGGTTTATTGTAATGAAAATTGTTAGTTAATATAAAAGAAATTCCTCACAAATTATTGGAACTATTTCTACTCTGCGAAGCGACATAATGCTGTGAACGGAATGTACTAAATGTAAACGATGAAGGGGCCAGGATATTAAGAAACAACATAACGGATACGCAGTATACTGTTATTTATTGGAAAACGTGTTAACTCAAGAGGCGTTGGACGAAGACTGTGGTTCGGGACCTGACGCTTACAATCGTATGCGCGCAGTGCCCTCTATATTTGACTTTTGGATACTACAATTCGGCCGTCCTGGCTAAATCCGTCTCGGATTTTTAATACGATTAGCATCCTAATTAACAAGCGCTAAAGATACTTAAAAAGTCTTATGATTGGAAGCTGCGTTACAGAGTATATCTAATCGTCGTCCTTAATCCAACGGCGCATATTTTTAGCCTCACAAATCCCTTTATAGATTTTTTGTGTATTTTGGTAACCCTCTATATCAGCTACTAGGTACCTGTTGAATCGCAGTTTTTTTGTGACTTTATATGGTCCCTTAAATTTCGGGATTATTTTCTTCGAAACCCCAGGCGTACAATCAAAATTACGTAGCATTACTAGATCGCCGTCAGAGTATTCATGCGCATCTTTTCTCTTTTTATCGCAATAGTTCTTATTATATTCTTGAGCCTTATCATTATTTTTTTTCGCAGTTTCTCTTAGCTTGTCTAGTACTCGAGAACTTTCTTGAACATGGTTCTCAAGGAATTCCCTAACATCGTCGATTGATTCGCCGCGCTGATCTACACCGAACAATAAGCGACTTGGGGTAGACTTCGTGGATCGATTTATTGTGTTGTTAAGAGAAAATTCCACGCTCTTTAACGTCTTACACCACTGTCCACCCGACTTATCGCCCGTTAACTTGGCTAGCATGGGAGCCATTACTCTATTAATCCCTTCAACTTGGCCGTTGGCCTGAGGGGAGCCTGTCGCTATTAGAATGTGCTTGATATGATTTTCAGTCAGAAAATCGGCAAATTCTGTAGAAGTAAAAGCGCTATCTCGATCAGAACCTAGGGTATTTGGCCTGTTATAGCCTTGGAAATACTGACTAAGGCAACCTATTGCCACCTGGCTCGATGTCGTTTTCGTGGCATACAATTTAACGAATCTTGGGAACGCATCGACGACAAGGAACACGTATTTCTTGGCTACTTTCGCATTTGAATTATCAATATGATCAAAGTGGTCAATGTGTACGGTCGCAAAATGTACGTCACCCTTAGGAACAATATGTAAATATCCCTCGGCTCTTCCAGTAGTAGGTGAAAAGGAGATACACTTCAAGCAATTTCGCATGTGATTGTCCACTTTCTCATTTAAATTCGGAAACCAATACGTTCTACTGATAACCACTTTAGATTTAGCAGGGCCCACATGACCCATTTGATCGTGATATTTAAAAAGGACTTGTTTCTCCATATTCGATGACACATAAAAGAGTAGATTATCTCCCTTTTCTCGGTAAACTACGCCGTCTCGCATTTCGAAAGATACAAGTTGTCGCTCTTCTAAAGTTTTGCGAAGATCGATTATTTTTGCATCTTAGGTCTGACAAACCGAAAGGCTCCACTCGAACGGATTATCTTAGACTATTAAAACATTAAATGCGCGACTCAACGCGTCCACATGTTGCATTCGTGTCCCCGGACGATGTTCAAACTCATGATCGAAACTCTGGAGTTCTAAAGCCCATCTTTCAATTCTAGGATTTATATCCTTTTTGTCCATGACTTGTTTAAGGGAATTGCAGTAGGTCACAATCTTGAACTTGAGTTCGTGAAGATACGCTCGAAATCTTCCAATGGAAAGTGTCTCAAGTTCAAAACTGTGGTACCTGCTTTCGCATTCGGTGGTCCTTTTCGAGAAAAAGAAGATTGGGTGAAAACGTTTATCATCTTTTTTTCTGCAAGAGAATTGAGGCAAAACCGAGGGAACTAGCATCGCAATGAAGTTCGGTTGGATCGCGGGGATTATAGTATATATCGGTAATATGGGCTCGGACATTAGTTTCTTTTTTAAAGTTACAAAAGCGTTAACCTGCGACTCACCGAATTCGAAAGCTGAATCCTTTTTCAATAAATCACAAAGGGGCTCAGCTATCAATGCAAATCCCTGAACATATTTCCGAAAATACTGACACATTTCCAAAAATCTTTGTAAATGGGTCACGGTCTGTGGTTCCGGGAAACCTTCGATTGCCTCGAGATCCTTTCTCGATGGAGGAATTCCTTCTGTGGAAACAATGTAGCCTAAAAATTCTATCTCAGCGTACATGAAAGAGCATTTCTCTAGCCTGATTTGAATTTTATTTTTTCACAATACAATGAAGAATTCTCGCAAAATTTCAATTTGTTCTTCTATTTTTTCGGTTGCCACCATAATATCGTCTAAGTATACGATAACCTGCCCCACCTTGATCAAGTCTGAAAAAGCATTATTAATAAAACTTTGAAATCTCGCTAGGGCTGTCTTGAGGCCAAAAGGCACCTTGAAATATTCATATTGGCCAATCGGTGTGACAAATGAGGTTAGTTTAATCGAGTCGGGAGCGACGTCAAAATGGTGGAAACTGTCCTTCAGATCGAGTAAACTAAAATAATTCTTACCCCCTAGAGCATCTATCTGATCATCGATTAAGGGTAGGGGATAGTTGTCTCGCAGTGTTACTTTAATGTTCTATAATCTACGCAAAGTCGTAGATCGCAGTTCTTCTTCTTAGTTAACACTATAGGCGACGTGTACTCCGAATTGCTTGGGCGAATAACCTGTCTGTCAATCAAATCATTTATAATTTTTTCAAGTTTTGATTTTTCATCATACGATAATCGTCTAGGTGAAAAATAAAACGGTTTGTCGTCAGTCAAAGTTAATTTCAATTCCGTTTTCGTCTCTGGCATTTCTAGTTTTTCGCGTTCTAAATATTCTACTTTAAATTCTTCATAAAGTGTCATTTTCGTTTGATATGGAATTTTAGGGTTAATATTCAATTAAGAAAATTGTTTTTCATCGACGAGACAAACATCAATGTTAGTAAGTTCATTAGCCGTGAACTCAAAATTCTCAGATTCTACTTCCCTGCCTACTTTAGCCAGACCTAAACCGAATTTACCTAACACGTCCCGGCCTATGACCAATGATGACATCATTGTGTCATTCGGTACGATAAGAAGCTTTACTTCGTTACGAGTCTCGCCATCTAGTATAATACTTGCGTTTATTTTACCTAGAACTGTTAAATTCGACTGGTTAATACCCGCGATTTACAATCTACGTCCGTGGCCTTCTCCATACATTGATTAGACATGCATTTTATTTTGAACATACTAATCAGGCTACCTGAGTCTAAAATACAATCTATGTTTATTCGCTTACCGCTACCTGGGATGACGACAACTTTCCTGAAGAAGCTGTCATTCTCTGAAGAACCTTCACCGACGAAGTTGACTGATGCTTTCTTGACATGTCCCGGTTGCTTTCATTTGTAGCACTCCAATTTATTTGGCAGCCGGCATTGTTGAGCGGTGTGTCCAGTTTTCCTACAGTTGTAGCAGGTGATGAATTTCCTGGGACCTTCCTCCTTATATCCAGTTTTTTCTTCGGTCTTGTATTCGGGTTTGGAGTCACCTTTCGACTGCCCGGAAGTCAGAGAAAATTTATTAAAAGCTTCCAAGAGCTCGGTGGCGCAATCGAAACTTCTCATTCGGGCTTCGTTTCTCAGTTGTACACGTCTGGAATGCCGTCGATCAGATAGTCGGCGAACTCATCTTTTTCCACTGGAACTTGGTTTCCGAGGATCAGCTTATTATGGTAGTATTGGTTAAATGGCTCATTTCTCTGCCATTTCCTTTCTTCGAAAGACGTCGACGTTCCAGCTTCCTCAGGCGATGATCAAACATCTTTTTCATTTCTGCAAGTAGATCGCTCATATCCATTTCTGCAAGTAGATCGCTCATATCCATTTCTATGTGTTCCGATTTTGAGTGGAACCATTCAAAAGCGTTGCACTTGTTTTTCCCATTTAGAGAAATTTTGATCACTTTCGCTAAACTCGCTTAGAAGATCACTGATGCTTCTTATATTGAAATTCGGGCGAGAACTTGCTCAGCTTTCCCGAGAGGGCGATTCTCGATGTGTTTCACGCCGAAAGAGTTCCATCTCACGTTGAAGCAAATCTCGTTTCCTTCTCATCAAGTCCATTTCTCGTCTCATCATGTCGACTTCTGTTGCTTGCTCCTGAAGTCGTCGGTCAGCTGGATTAGCAATTTCTCCGACTCTAGTACTACTTTCACCGGGGAGTAGATGATGGACACCACTTCGATATGATCAGGTTCAGGAGTCATATTTAATGCTTCCATCCAAGTACCACCAGGGAAAGCTTCCTCCAACCTTGCGATCAAATCGGGTTTATTTCTTATTGTTAAGAGATCGTTTGCTTTAAGAATCTCTCATAGCTGCACTAAGGTAAAATCATTTGCGTTCTTCTTTATGTATGGTCACTATCGGTTGAATCGGTCAACAATCTCGTTACGAACTGTCACTCTCACGATAACTACTTCACTCCACCGGTTGGTAACTTCTCGCGAATGGTAACTCAGTTTTTAACACCATAACTTAAATTCCAACACACTGTACCAGTGGCGCTACATCAGGATTCGAAGTACACCGTCGAATTCGAGAAGGAAAATTCTTTCTGGTAAATAGCACTGAAAACTATGAGACACAATCACTTCGGCACACAACGGTCCCAACGGAGTCCAACACGTATATTTAAAATTCACACTACGCTCGCGTCGGCGTCGTTTTCACTCGCCGTAATTTTCACGAAGGGAAATTCACACGCATATTTTAGCAGCTCGCGCGAATCATTTTGGGATGAACGAAAAGCCGATCGCGAATCCCACTTCTGAAAAACTGAAGGGGTCAGGAAATTAAGAAACAACACAACGGATATGCAGTATACTGTTATTTATTGGAAAACGTGTTAACTCAAGAGCACAGTAAAAACTTGGGGGTATATTTTGTTGCAGGGAAAATTATAACGGTGTTCACTATACCTCGGTAGGGATTCACATATCTCTCGAACTTGGGGTACGACATACCGAGTATGTAGGGTACGAAATAGCCACAAGGTGGGGTATGAAATGTCAGATGTTACTGTTTTGAAATTTTGGCAGCTGTTGTCAAGCATGCCCTGCTCTTGGAAAAGTTAAAGGTATGCGGATTCCACTTTGTGAAACTAGGCTTTAAGGTATGAGCATGATTGAAATTACCAGGGGTGGGATTCCGATGCCCACTAATCTACGAGGGTAGTTCAACAAGTCCTTAGAATGACCAACATATGGCGCGCGAATCGCTCCAAATCATCTGTTTTCAGTCAGCACCACTCCCGACTAGATATATGGTGCAGTCACAGTCCACATCTTCTGAGTTTACGTGTTTTTATAACCAATTGAAAAAAAAAATTGTTCGTTAAGAAAAATGGAAAAAAACGAGTTCAGAGCGGTAATCAAACATTTTCATTTAAAGGGTTTAACTCCATATGAGATAAAAAATGAATTGGACTCAGTTCATGGCACATCTGCCCCTGCCTTAGCAACGGTTTATAACTGGGTAAATGACCAGGATAATAACCAGGTAAATAACGTTCAGGAAGGCCCGTAGAAGCAAGTACTCCCGAAATCATCAATAAAATCCACGATATGGTGTTGAAAGATAGAAGATTAAAAGTGCGTGAGTTAGCTGA
>NC_046661.1:118529259-118542948 GCF_010883055.1 Belonocnema kinseyi | reverse complement strand
AGAGCTCCAAGGAGATTATGTTGAAAAATAAAAAAAAATTTACCCAAAAAAAATTGTTTTTATACTTCATTCTAAGGACTTATTAAACTACCCTCGTACTTTATCGAAAAAACCTCTTATTCTAACGCATGAATGTTTAGAATGTTTATTATATTTTTCAAGGCATTATTTATTGCCAAAAAAGGTTAAATCTTGAGTTATAAATATAAATTTGCGTATTTTGTTGGCGAGAAGTTTAAATCGAGGTTCTGTTACTTTCATGTAAATAATTACGCAACAAACAGTACATAGTGTGTCTCTTTTATTTTGCCAATAACTCTGCCATTGCCTGGTTCCCTCCAGTTATATATGCACTAAGATTTATAATATTAAGTATTTCAAGTTGTGACGTCAACTGGCAAGATGTCTGTCCAATGAGGGCCAAGGAATAATACAAATCCCAGAGGATAAAATTTAATTTAGTTTATAACTTGAGAAAAAAAAGATTGTTCACAGTTACAAAAGACATATAAATTTTATTATTCAATTAACTAGTTATTAAATAGTTATTAAATAGTTAAATAGTCTGCAGACATTTATCGTGAAAAATAATGATTTTCCAAGTTATTATAAAAATAAAGTTTAGTCCGATGTATTTGGTATTATTGTTTGCCCCTCAGCGTGCAGACATCTTGAATATCCCCACCTAATCTGAAATACCTAATGGCTCAATTTTACAAAGTGCGTACAACGCACCTGCTAAACTTCAATGACCTTGTCATACAATTAGCAAAGCTGTAAAAATAAAAAACAATGCATATAGACATGGCTATTAAAAATCTTGAAGAGTATTTAAGAAATATTCAAGAAATTACGAACGCGTAGATTATGCGTCGATAATGACGTTTTTCATTTCGTAACGCAAGAAGCGGACACGTCGTACCCAAAGTAGTGGGTACTTCGTACCCCAAGTAATGGACAATTCGTACCCCAAGTGATTGGGAATCTGTACCCTACATTACGGTGCAGCATTCACACCGCAAGGGTAATTTCTGTTGCAGACATATGGTACCCTGATATTGGTGCTTGATTAACACTTTCTTTTTACTGTGAGGCGTTGGACGAAGACTGTGGTTCGGGGCCCGACGCTTACAATCGTCTGCACGCAGTGCCCTCTATATTCGACTTTTGGGTACTACAACGAATAAGGATTATTTATTTTTAATTATTAGATTAAAATTATTAACAAAACAAAAATTACCAAATGCAGTAAATTTATAATATTTTAATACTTTCATGCGTGAAATAACTTTTAAATAAATCGAAAGAATTAATCGAGTAAAAAAATGTATATTTACTACCTAAATAACTTGCATAATTATGCTACAATTCAAAATACTTATTTTTACAATCCATTTCTATATTTGAAATTCGTATTCCCAAAAAATTACGGTCGCCAAAAACTTCGAAGTTTTTCATAGTTTTATAAATAATTAAATGTCTTTTTTGTCAGACTAAAAAGTTTCTCAAAATTTATAATTACCATTTACATTTACATAGTTAAAATTGATTAGATGTATTCATTGTTTAATTATTATTGATACGTCAACATGACATTAACTGTCACTTTGCTCATAGAAAAACAATCTCAAAATAAAAGAATGAATAAATAAAATCATCACTACGAATCAACTTCATGCTGTGAGCAGAATGCATTATAGCTTATAGACCTCTTGTAGATTATTGTTGGTAATGCTTTAAGACTCAGTTAATTTTCTAAAACTTGTACATAAGTTATGTTGATCAACACTTTTCTTATAAATAAAAATGATGGAAGTAATATAAGAAGCAAAACAAACTACAAAATTACAAGTGGTATGCCTGCCGTATAGGTATTCTTTGTACTGTTCATGCTTGACTCAAAAAATAAATATTTCCTTTATTAATTTTAATTAAACAAAGGGCCAGTAAGTCATTGTCATATTCTTTTACTAGCCCATGGTCATGAACTGTCTCATTTTTTATTCTACATATTTTCTCTGCCCTCCTCTTCCATACCATGGAATTTTTTCTTCGTTGCGTCAGGAATAAGAGAGTAAAATGATCATCGCGTTGGCGTTGTACCTAAATTGTGGACTGATATTTTTTATCATTCTTCTCAATCGCAGCATTTTATCATTGTTATTCCAGATTTTGAAAAATTTGAAACAATGAAAAATCGTTTCTCAATTGTTTTAAAGTGTTTTAAAGCCAATCAGCAGTAAAAAATTTCATCTAATAGTTGAGAATATTCTATTATATTATACAGCACAGCGACACACAAAAAGTGTGTAAATTCAAAAAAGCGACCTACATATAGTAGTGTTTTAGTATTAGTCGAGAATAGTTGAAATCCTAAAGTTTGGAATTTTGCGCTTAACAGATTTTTTGCCCCTGATTTTTCAGTCAAGGTTGAATTTTACTAATTGAGCTACTTAGCCTTTGGAATTGTTTTTTCAAGCTGTTGAGTTGATATTTTCATAGTTCTCATGTTAAAATGTATTTTCTGAAGGTTAGTTGTGAAACTTTTTTGTTGTAATAGTTAATAACAAGAAAATTATAATGTTTCAAGATGACTAACATTTTTCCTGTAAAGGGCTAAACAAATATTAACAACTGTAACATCAACAATTTTATTTATGAATTTCTGTAATAGAAATATGCTTTTGAATTAAAAAAATTAATTTATTAATGAAAATCTAATTCGTATTGAAGCAATTTCAGATTTTTCTAATCATATAAGAATTTTCATCTCACGTTGTTTTCCATTATATTAGAGTTTGATCATTTTTAACTTTTACATCAAGTTTTGTTTGTAACCTAAACTTGCAAAAATATTTTATCAATGTCTATGATAAAAATTACATCGTATTTCATCCAGAGTTTCTCTCTAAAAGTAACGTAGAACACCGTGAGATGAAAATGTTAAAATCCGTTTCGCCGTTTACGAGAAAAATGTTAGCCATTTGGAAATATTATAATTTTGTTGTTACTAACTTCTACAAACAAAAATGTTTCACCATCTGAACTTCAGAAAATATCTTTTAACATGAAAGCTATTATAAGTTTAACTCAACAGATTGCAAAACAATTCTAAATGCTAAGTAGCCCACTTAGAAAAATTGAACCTCGACTGAAAGTCCAGGAATCAAACAAAAAAATCTGGTAAGCAAAAAATTTCAACTAACCTGGACGAATACTACAACACTATGTAGGTCGCATTTGGCTTCGCAAACTTTTTTGTGTGGCTATGTGATTATTGATAAATTTATGTAGCAATATTTAAATAGATCAGTTGATTTAAATATTTAAAGGATACATTTATATAGTAAGCTTAAAACATTAAATGATCTCACAACAGTGAACACATGCTTCCACAGGCTTTCACGGCAACCAATGAGACAAGTGCGCATACTGTCGACGCAAGTAAATGCTATAGTCTTCACACGTGCTACTCTTCGAGCAGTACACTAACTCTAGTAGAGTTCAACTGATTTCACTGATTTCCACTACTGTACTCAGTGAATTCACTGCATTCCACTGAGTTCAGTCTTGAATTCACTTGAGACCAAATGATTTCGTATGATTTCACTGTGATCTCCAAGTTTAACTAATGTTGAAAGATTGTATTCATTTTAAAAGTTGCAGTCGCCGATTCCATTGAGTTCATACTGATTCTTAAGATTTCGATCAAGTTAAATGAGCACTAGAACCCTGGATTTCAAGTAAATTGCCTCTCGATGTATATTGTATATGATATGCTCTGCGTGCATGATTGAAACTACTTTTGTCCCCTTTGTTTCTTTTTTTCTTCTTTTCATGCAGTTGAAAGAAAAAAGAGCGACACCTGGCACAATGGTACATACGTGAAAGAAATAGACTTTTTCCGATATTCCACACTTAGAACTCATCGTGGAGAAAGACCTTAAAGCTGGAAGTACCTCACATTTATTAAAAAAAAAAAAAAATTGAAAGAGAGAGAGGGCCAGGATGGATGAGGGAGAAGAAAAAACAAATGATATTGTAAAATTGTAAATTGAATATTTATATCTACAAGATCCAAAAAATGTATAAATCTTGAAAGCTGAATTTAAAAAATCGAGGGAAAAAATAAGTTGTAATAGAAAGAGGGAGTTTAATAACACATTTGATACATGTGAATCATGATAATATACTCTCTAAATCTGAATAAGTGAAAATCCACTTATTGTCAGTGAAATTTCACTGATTCAAATAACTAGAAATGGGTCACTGACAATCAGTAAAAGGTTACTTATTGATTCAGTGAAATAACCACTTTGCAGGGTTGGCAGCACCGCACCATGTCAATTTAGCAATCGTAATAAAATAATATTCTAGTGCATTCAATCAAAGAATCATTGTAAAAACTTCAAACCCATAAATATGATCAAATAATAAAAATGGTGAAAAGTTCGATGCTTTTAAATGATAAAGTATCTCACATATTACTTTAATTTCAAGATTGGACTGGCATGTACACACCCGTTAAGTAAGTACTTTCTAAGGAGTTAGAATATGTTTTTTCACACTTAATTCAGCAGATTTAGAGCCCGAAAATAAAAAATTTTATTTTATTAAGGAATTCATCTTGCTACTTAAGTGAAAGAGTAACAACAACGCTTAACATAAAAAATTAGAGGTTATGCTTCACATGATTTACTCTGGTGTTACTGAATTGATTAGTGAATAAATCTGAAATCACTGATTAATCAGTGAAATGTCTAACTACTATTTGAATCAATGAATTTTTCACTGATTCATACTTAGAGAGTATAGAAAAAATTGTTATTTTGATCTAAAGAATGTAACTTGAAATTAAAGAATAAAATGGTATTACTTTAATACAACATATACAAATATGCAAGATAAAAATCACTGTATTATGCCAACCCAGGCGGAAAGGAAGGATATTATAAGCTTATTTTTAAAAAAATGGTTAATTATGGAACCTTTTTACTATACATTTTTCTATCGAGCACCTTGACATATTCGTACCTTGACATATTCCTAATACTATAATGCACAGACTGTCAAGGATTTATAGATATACAAGTTAGACTCGTTATTGCGAATGTGCAGATATACCTGAAATGGCGTAAGCATAATTATAGATGTGCTGTTTCGCCCTTTTCTAGACTTAAAAATACACTAAAATGTGCTCTTAAAAACATATTCTATTCAATAAAAACTATATTAGACATTAATATTTAGTATAATTATATACTAGTATTATTTCGTGAGTAAATGAAGATAAAAGTAAAAAAAGTGTTTTGCTCAATTTGAAACTTATAGAAAATGTGCAAAAAATACGTTATTATTGTTATTGAGTTAAATGCAGGCTTTTTTGGAAAAAGTTTAATGTTTCGAACCTAATATTTCTACAGTTCAGCTTTCCAGAATCGCGAAAAAACATTCAACTTTTTCCAAAACGTGTACATATGACACAATCTAAAAAACATGTTTTTTTTGCACATTTTCAAATAAATTTTATTAGGCAGAAAAGTTGTTTGTATTAAAAATTTTTTTTATTATTGGCCACTTGCTAAAACTTTACACACAACAAAATTTGCCATAATTTTTGAGCTAATGGCCTTTTTTATATTATCAAAAATTTTAGTCTTCAAATAACAAAAGAGAACAGAACATATTAACCAATTTCAAATTTTTAAACAAAATGTTTTGAATGCCAACCGAAAAATTCTTTTCCATCAGCTAAAAGGATTCGATTAATTTTAGCCTTTTCAATCCGCCATAATATGCACAACATGTAACATCAAAACCCTGACGATATTAAAAAAATGTTTAATTATATGTGTCAATTAGGAAAATGTATCAAATAAACAAATTTTGTGCCCAAGCCATTGAAAGTTATAGAGAAAAGGAGCCAATGTGCTTTATTATAATAATAAATTCTAGGAAAAGTTCTCTCTTAGAAATTTGTATAGCACTTTTACTATAAATATAACGAAAGCAATATGAATATAAGTGTAGTAAATTTTATATACCATTTGTAAAATGAATATACATGTATAGTAAAATAGAGTATGTGAAAGTTGAAAGTTCTTCGATGCACCCAAATCTTGTCAAATACTAAAAACTAAAGTAGCAACCTAAAATTTATCGAGTAAATATATATTTATAATTAAAATGCAACGTACAGGTGGGTTTTTCTTCAAAATTCACTGTAAATGTCAGAATCTAAACGAGAAAACCTCTGCTTTAAGGTTAGGTATTTCAATTATTCGCTTAATTGAACTTTCCCACTTATAACCCAGTATAATTTATGTTTAACTAGAAAAAAATATTATGCTTTATTGTTGATGATTGAAAATAACTGCCAAAATTATTTTTAATTCGTGGAAAATGAAGTTACCTGCTTTTTCTAAGAGTTGATAAATATACATGTATATGCAATTTACGATACAGCCTCTCAATTACTATTTCATAGACTGAGTCTTTATATTTACTATACAAATGTATAGTTTATATATAGTGAGGTTGCAAATATTTTTTAATAGTGTTGAAAAAACCTTTTTGGCGAAAATAAGTGATGGAAAATACTGAATTTGTATAGATTCGAAGTTTAAACAAGAATACCAAAAATCGTTTTATTGGATACATCAATCAACTTAATAATTTGAGGATAGCATTTCTACATCTCTGTCATATCGCCTGATTTCTCCGAAATTTCAATAAATCATACAGGAATTGATGCCAGTTCACTCACTTTAAACAATATATATTTTTTCTGTCTTTATTTTTGTCGTGTCTCACATATGCTGCTTCTGAAAACAACACCATATTCGGTGCTTTTATTATGATGACCGGTGTATTAACATGGTAGTATAACAAAAACTATCAGAGTTCTCGCCGTGCGTAGTATGTTTTCGTATAAAGAATAAAAAGTGCAAATGGCTCTTGTAAAAGAAGCTGCCTTCATGAAAATCTACGTCTTTCCAGAGAATCATCCTTATTCGTGCAGTAGTTCATGAATTCTGAAACCCACGCAGAAAAAAATACATAACTCTTTGAGAAAAGTAACTTTTCTTCTACAAGATCCTCGCATAAATCTATGACATATTTCCATGAAGGAGAGACGTTGAAGCAAATTTAAGGATGTTATCTCACGAAGAATCTCAACACAGCCATCATAGCGTCAGATCTCGGACTTCGGAACGCAGAAGGCTAAAGAAAGGGAAGTCTTTGATCAGCAACTCGCGGGAAAAGTGCACCGCGACTGCAGTATGGTAGTCTGATGCCTGATCGCGAACGACTGGTCTAGTAGAGTTAAATATTCGTAAAGCGACAGTTATATGCGATGCGGCCTCGTCAAGCTGCTCGGGGAATTCATGACAGTCGACGTGTAGTTGCACGTACCAGTATTACTCAAACGACTCAAACATATCGTGAATCCAGTCGAAAGTTAAAATCCAGCCCTAGCCCACATCCTCGCATGATCGAAAAAAACAGGTGCCGTTTGGAAGTGACAGGAAACCCGGGAAGAATATGGATAGAGTTGGGACAGGTATGTGCTCAGGTGCGCAACTTATGTATCAAAATGGATGAAAATGAAGTCACAAAGGCATTTTTGTCAGAATGTGAGCGCCCCACGCTTCTAGTTAAATACGGTACTCAATTGCTTTCCAAGCGTTCCAAATGAGCTAGACTCTGATGCAACTAAAAGAAGAGGGGTCTGATTTGATACACTATCTATATTGTCTGTGCAATAAGCAAATAATATTTCTCTTAAAAACCGCTCCTATGCAACATTTGACCACTCTCCGATTGGTCCAATTCTTAAACGAAGTGAGCCAATCCCATCCGACAAGAAGTTATGATGGAATTCATGCGCATTGTACATATATATGCATAAAATCATTTATTATAGATTAGATCTTGTACCTATTCATTGATTGATTCCATGTGTAATGTTCTATTATAGATGTTTATAAGATGTTATTGTGCGTGTAAGAAGAGGTTGGCTATTCATTAAAAATAGTTAACGGAAAAGGATATGCTTATCAACGCAATTGCATTTAAAAGTAAGGGTTATACTTCCGAAAACTTGAAAAGGTCACCCAAGAATATTGACATGTTTTATGTAACACAGGCATAAATATGACCGTTTTTTAGGTTTATGAAGCGAACATGAAGTTCCCATTTTCAGCTCATATGCATCTAATGGCCATTATATATCTATGACGTCAAAAATTATGCCGTCATAGATATATAATGGCCATTACATATCAATCAGCAGATATGTAATAGCCAATATATATATATATGACCATTACGTATATCCATGACCTCGAAAATCGGCACTTCAGGTCAACACGGCCAAATGCATGCATTGGTTATATGAAATGTATCGTATTAATCATAAGGGAGAGGGACCTTATTGACATTTTTTCATTTATACTTTATATATTTTTTTTTTATTTTTTATTAGCATTTTTTTATTTTTTGTCACAACGAATCTCAAAAGTTCTGGTGAAGTGTCCAAAAACGTTTTGAAGAGATGTGACCCACATCCCCTCCCTCACTATAACGACTGGATTCTCGCCCTTAAAAATATATGTGAACGCATTTCTCTTCCATTTACAAGATCTGCGCTTAATATTAATTAATATTTTACAATATTTAATACATATTTAGGAGAAAAATTTGAAAATTAATTTTCCTTGAAAATTATTAGTTTTGGAGCAAATGTGTTAAAAGAAAAAATCTGTATTTCAATGAGATTCACAACTTTTATCCCGAATATTCTAATCTTACATTAACTTTTGTTTGAGATTTAAAAAAGGAAGTTTTCGGAAACACTGAAAAATGTTATTTGTAAGAAAAGAGAAAATTCAATTTATCGGCTGCTGAATGAATACATTAGAAGTTTCTGTCTTTCACTCTTGGATTTTATCTTTTCGCTTATACGACTTTTACAGAAAAATAATGTCAGATGTGAGACTTTCACTCAAGTAACTTTTCTGAAGATTCAAACCCATGTGATTAAAAATTAATATCAATTTTTAATAGAAGATCGCTTTAAAATGAATAAGAGTGTGTTTTTGTATGAAAATGACAATCCTACAACATATTTACAAAAGGCACTTTTCCAGCACAAGTTAAAATTTGAACACTTACAGTTTTTCAAAATCTTTATATTTAAAAAAATTAGGTCTTGAACGAAATCGTTTCGAACTAAACTACTTTTAATTGTACGTTTCATATAGATGCTCTTAAAAATGCAATCACATATGTGATATAAAAATTAAAATGTATCAGGTGAAGCTACTAACAAGATTTAGTTTCTAGAACTGGAAATTGAACACTCTGGAATTTAACCGTTCTCCTTTTTTTTCTTACATTTGCTCGGCCAAAGTATTAAAAATTAAAAATCAGACAATTTAAAGCAATTCAATGGAAATATAAAAATAAAACATCTTATTTTGAAAGCATTTCCAAACGTCCATGCTTTTTTAAAAAAAATTTATTCTATATACGGAAGTATTCTGCATATCCATAAAAAAATATTTATCGTATAATTCTTTAACCTTAACAGTAAATCTGAAGTTAACTGCTTACGGAAATTGTACGCAAATTTTCTTACCATATTTCTTCATGAGAAATATTTTTACTATGTAAAACTTCACTTCGTGCGCACCTTTGTAAACGAAGATTGTTTTAAAAAGGATATAGTCTTCGTGGAACAACAAAACATTGCACATTCAGTTTTCAACATTTATACCTCACATTTAAACGATTAATTTCGCCATCACGTACAATTTTAAACTTGAACTTTCAAATTTAAACGCTAACCTTTCTATAAATAACTATATAGTGTATACTAGTGTAAATAAAATTCATAGAATTAAAGATAAACCATTTTAATGATGTGTGCATTCAATGTTTAAATTTATATCCTTTAGACTTGACTTACTTTTTCTGCTAACGATTACCTTGAAATGTTAATCATTGGGATCAAGATTCCAAGGAAGGAGCAGAAACTATAGAAATGATTTATATCTCGATCTCTGAAGCTATATAGAATTCACAAAGCACAATGATGCAATTATGTCACATTGTGTATATGAATTTTTTTTTTCTTTTCTATTTTCTAAGAAAAATTTACAAGTCTTTTACTATGCATCAAAGTCTTTGGATGGACGTATTTTGCCTTTCAGTGTTAGCCACTATAGAAGCCTATTGTCCACATTTTCATTGTGGAAAACCACTGGCATTTCTGAAGGGATCATATTGTCCATAAGTTTTACTCGCTACTTCTACAACACTATTTAAACATTTTTTAATCTCTGGTTAATAAGCAGTTATAAATTGATAAATTAAAATCAGAATTCAAGAAGATATTAATGTTTTTGTAATGTGGAAAAGTAGAAAACACTGCTGTACTATTATCCTTAAAAATGAAAAGCAATTTAAATTTAAAGACTTAAAAATTAAATGTAATTAAATTTTTCACTGTAAATTTATACAATGTCATAAAAGATTTAATTTTCAAATTTTTCCATATCGAATGTTTGAATCGCAAATAACTATTTCTAAACTGTTTCTAATTTTTTTATCTTAATTTACGTTCTTAATTTGAATTTGTACAAGTTTAAGCATTACACATTTGAACATTTGAAATGCTTTTAGTTTGAAAAAGTTTAAACTAGGAATTTTATAGAGTCATAAAATAATACTTTATCCCGAAATCGTACAATATTAAATGGTTGAATTTCAAATTATTGAATTATTTAAGGGATTTAATTACAAGTGTTAAATCTTAAACGCTATTAATTTTAATAAGATATTAAAAAATGGTAAAAAGTCTGATTAGAAATTATTCAATAATTTCAAATGAATATTAATTTTTGAAAATTTAAATTTGTAACTATAAAGCCTAAACGTGTTAAATTTCATTATCTTTCCATTGCATTAATTATCATCATAAGCGTTTCATGTATACTTTGAACAATATTTTATTATACTCAAAAGAATGGCAATATCATTATAGGCAGAATCGCTTAAAAGAAATAAGATTATTTAAAATTTTTTAAATGTGAAACATACATCAATACTCAGGTAATGTATATTATTACTGAACTTTCCGTAAAATTAACCGTTCAAGTAGAACGCTTGCTGAAAATTCTATACTACTAGCCCTGGAAGAGCTATAAATGGGTTACTCTTAAGCAAAATTCCGTGATAATAAAGATTGAAATAATTGATTAAAATTTTTTATTTATGACCGAATTTTTTATAATAATGCTTTTGACAAATTTTTTATAATGTGAGATTTTAATTATTGATTTGGAATGATTTTATCAAATCAAAAATTTATTTTTGAAAGTATAATGAGGTTGAGCTGTAGATAATTTTTTTCCAAAATACAAGGTAACATTCATTAAAATTGTATAATTTTTTGTTAATTTGATAAGAAGCTCCTTATGAAAAATACAACTAAAAAATATCACTGGCAAATAAAAGCTGGCGAAACAACTGGAAATAGCATTGGTATGTTCGGAACAAATGAAAGAATTACTGAGAAAACTACTAGGTGTATTTCTGGTCATAATCGGAAGCAAAAATCTTATACATTTGTATAGATAATAATAATTATATATTATAAATATAATATAATATAATTTAATAGTAACTCTACTAAATATTTTCTGACGATTTGATCAGAAATATCCCTATTAGAAGTGATAAAAAATAAAAACATGACTAAAAAACGTAATACATAATTTTTGTATGTTTCAAAATATATTCATGATAAATACAATTTTATTTTTCAAATAATACAAATAATTTTAAAGGTATTAATGATAATATATTCAATTCTAGCCCTTGAATTTAAAACTTAATGTTTTTTATTATTTTGCTTCATAAACTAAACATTATTAAATAAATATTATTTTTCTTTAAACGGAATGGAAAAAAAATCGAACTATCAGCTGTGAACTTGATATCGGGGTTTTCCGCTTTATTTTTATTTTATAAGTGTATGGTGCTCATTTGATGAGCACTTTGCTTCCTTGATGCAAAAATAAAAATAGGTCGATCAATTTGTCAATCGTATTGATATTTGAATCAATCGATTTATCTCGAATAAAGGAGCCTTTTTTGTTCTTAGATTAACTTTGAATTATGCCAATAACAAAAGTTTTACTATAAAACCGATTTAAAAAAATTATGAATCACCATAAATTCCTTAATTATTATCATTGAAATACATTAATAATATAGGACAATTGATTTGTATCGAAAAAAGTATTTAAAATTGTTTTAATTTATTTATAACCATCTTTAAGGGCCAATTTCTGTTTTGAATCAAATCCGTATTCTGAGTTAAAAATTCGCCAATTTCAATCAATTTTTGTGCAAGCCATTTTTTTTCTTCTAACGCGAACATAAAAAAAAGAAAAAGTTTTATAGAAAAACTTTTGAAATAAGCTAACTTTCCACTCCGTATGTTGTGTTCGCAAAAAAGGGCGATTTCTACATATTCGAACACACGTACATCCAAGTAATTTCTTAGAATGTTGTGTTATAGACATTTATCAACTGACAAAAGTTTATTTTAAAATAATTCAAAGAATATTTTTTTTAATTGTTACGACTATACTAAGCCAACTTCTTCTATGAGAAAGAAAAAATAGAAGAAATTTCTAAAAAGTGGAAACAGTTACTACAAGTGACCCTTTGTAATATATGACTTAAGGGCATATGGATTTAAAAATAATTGTATAAATTTTTTTTTTTTTGATTTGCCAACAATATTACATTAATAACTAAATAAATTAAAACATATATTTTCGTATTCAAACTTTTAAAATTCAGGACATAATTTTGATGTCTTGAAAATTAGAGGAAGCTTAAATTATTTGGTATTCAAATCCACGACAGATTTTAAATGTAGAATTACTACCAATTGTAAATTTTTAATTAACTCATTGTTTTTGAAATTGGAAAATTTAAAATTGTAAGTGCGTAAAACTTTAAATTACAAATTGGAATCGTCGAATATTTTTTCATCCAATATAATATCCATATCATATGGTTGAGCTCGGGTTTTTCGCTTTCACAGTCATTTTTAACATCAAATTATTCTTTTTGGTGAACTAAAATCAGCTATTTCATGTGAAAAATTAATGTAAGAGCAAACAAGCACTATATGTGCATATATTATTATACTTGTCTTATTCACTATGCCACGCGTTTCCAGCAAACTTTCCTACATATCTTTAAAGTATATTTTAACAAGTGTAAGACAAATTTTTAGAATTTCTTCATTCATTATTCATTGAATGTTTCTTTTAATAGATAATCTTTCGTTATATAATGAAGAACATACTTTGAATTTTCAATATTAATGCTTTGAATCTTTCCTTCAAAAGTATTTCAGTTGCATTTTTTAAACTTAAATTTTAACAGATGACAATTCTATAAACTAAATTTTTTGTTTTTGGAGTTTAAAAATAGAAATAAAAGAATCCTTTGTGTGGAGTATTGAAAAAATTGTTTGTTGTTAATGTGAAAGAGTTGTGGAAAAAATGATTGTCTGTTTTCCAAATATCAAATTATATTTAAACACACAACAAGAAATACAAAAAGTGTTAGGGAACGGTGATGTAAAATGGTTAGCGGAAC
>NC_046661.1:118527154-118529159 GCF_010883055.1 Belonocnema kinseyi | reverse complement strand
CGATCTTTCACACAACAAACAAGTAGATAAAAAAAGTGGTTTGCTTTCTTTAAATCCATTTCTTGACCAAGGAATTCTCAAGGTCGGAGGGAGGCTCGAATATGCTCAAATTTCCGAAAATCAAAAACACCCGATTGTTCTTCCAAAAAATCACCACATTAAGAGACTGATAATTTGCGAAGAACATGTCCAAAAAATGCATGCAGGTACTCAAACTACCTTGTATGTAGTCCGCGAGAAATATTGGCCAATTGATGGTCGAAATGTTACACGACACATCATTCGCCAGTGCGTAACATGTTTCCGAGTTAAACCCCGGGGTGTCGAATACCTTATGGGAAACCTCCCGAAAAATAGATTGCAATCCAATCGACCATTTTTGAATGTAGGTGTCGATTTTTGTGGACCATTTTTTATAAAAAAAAAAACGCCACCGTAACCGCAATAAGGTAAAGGCTTACGTCGCCGTGTTCATTTGCTTCGCAACAAAAGCCGTTCATTTAGAATTAGTCGGCGATCTAACTACAGAATCATTTATCGGCTGCTTAAAAAGATTTTTCTCACGTCGTGGAAAATCACAGAATATTTATTCTGACCACGGTACAAATTTTATCGGGGCTCGAAACGAGCTGAAACAGCTTTACGATTTGATTCAGTCCGCACAAACGGATTCTAAGGTTCAAACTTATTTATCAAAGGAGCGAATTACTTGGAGTTTCATTCCCCCTCGCGCTCCCCACATGGGTGGTCTCTGGGAGGCCTCTGTCAAATCATTCAAGCATCATTTACTTAGAACAGCAGGTAAAACTTTACTCACTCACGAACAATTGGAAACATTTGTAATAGAGGTAGAAGCCATTCTCAACTCTCGACCTCTCTCCCCACTTTCCCCTGATCCTAACGATCTGCTCCCTTTGACACCTGGTCATTTCCTGATCGGTAGTCCACTGGCCAGCTTTCCACAGACTGATTTACGTGACATCCCGGTTGGGCGGCTGTCATCATGGGAACATGCTCAACAAATGCGACAGCATTTTTGGTCCAGATGGCAGAAGGAATATCTGCATCAAATGATCAGCCGCAACAAGTGGCAATCAACCAGCGATCCAGACATTATCAAGGTCGGAACTCTCGTCTTCCTGAAAGAAGACAATCTTGCTCCCATGGATTGGAAGCTAGCTCGCATTGTAGATGTGCATCCAGGGCAAGATAAGGTTGTTCGAATTGTAACAGTGCGAACAAATACAGGGGTGTATAAGCGCAGCGTTACACGGTTGTGTCCACTTCCAATCTATGAATGCAAGGATGATTAATCACGCATGCAATCAGCGTATTTTTTTCTATAAGACTTTCTTTATGTGTATATTTGTTCCTTGCATGCCCATTTCGCGTATAGTTTATATTTGTTCATATATCTACGCACTCTCTCTCTTTTTACATTAGAATAAATTTTATATGCGTAGTTAGCGTGAATCTTTCTATATCTATTTGCTTTCCATTTAAATCCAATTATATCTAACAGAAGTATGTACTTCTTTTTGTTTATTTACGTATGTTTAATTTTTAAATCAACTTTCAACGCTGTTCGTTCAAAGGGGCCAGGATGTTGAGTCCCATGTTCATACATTTTAATTTCATCTCGCTCGTCTTATACAGATAGTTTCTAAATAGTTTACTACCGAATTTTCTCACGTAGCGAAACATCTGCATTTTTGTAACCTAGCATAGCATGTTTTCGTTTCACATTTTTATTAGTTTATTACTTTCAAATAGAAATTGTAAATCCTTTTATCTTTTAAATTCTACAGTTCCTTTAAGCTCTTAACCTTCGCGAACAATATTCTTCAGATTTCGACATTTCTTGAAAATAGAATTGTAAAATTAAATTACTGTTTTTACTGCCTTAAGTCCAAAAATGCTCTACTCCGCACGTTTTATCCTAAACTTTTACTAGGGCTATTTTAGAAATTTTCCAAGGGTTCAACTCATAAACCATCTTGCTGAT
>NC_046661.1:118493947-118527054 GCF_010883055.1 Belonocnema kinseyi | reverse complement strand
AGGGTCAGTCATACCTGACAAGAGCGCACGTGATAAAGATAACCATCAATCAGCAAGATGGTTTATGAGTTGAACCCTTGGAAAATTTCTAAAATAGCCCTACTAAAAGTTTAGGATAAAACGTGCGGAGTAGAGCATTTTTGGACTTAAGGCAGTAAAAACAGTAATTTAATTTTACAACTCTATTTTCAAGAAATGTCGAAATCTGAAGAATATTGTTCGCGAAGGTTAAGAGCTTAAAGGAACTGTAGAATTTAAAAGATGAAAGGATTTACAATTTCTATTTGAAAGTAATAAACTAATAAAAATGTGAAACGAAAACGTGCTATGCTAGGTTACAAAAATGCAGATGTTTTGCTACGTGAGAAAATTTGGTAGTAAACTGTTTAGAAACTATCTGTATAAGAAGAGCGAGATGAAATTAAAATGTATGAACATGGGACTCAACACTTTGCATTTTACGGAGTTCGTGATTCATATTTGACAGACACTTCCGCGATTACACTCGAATATTGCATTGTTTAGAGATATGTGAAAGTATTCGTCCTCACGTAGGCTGACACAACATGCAATGTTACTCCAAATGAATGTTGTGTACACAAGTGTGCAAAAGTTCGCTACGAAATGTATAAAAGCACATTCCACATGGAAAAATGCTAAGAAAAAGGGTTTTAACTCGGGACTTCATATAACTAGGAATGATCAAATTGGAAATACAGTATTATATAATATTATTTCACCAAAGGAACATCTCAATGCCAAATTTTGTTTTTATTTTTGAGCTTTAATCCTATGTACATTATTCTTAAATCATCTATATAACATTCGTTATTTATTTTTCTCTTCTAAATTTTGTATCTGACAGCGTACCCGTTTTATCTTAGTTTTCATAAAACCTTCGTTTTTAAGGATGTAACATCGAATTGTCATTGTGTCATTAGATAGCGAGCCAAAAATAAAAATTTGTCCTTCTTTTTTCCGTAGTAATTTTTACTATGCGCCATATCACACCATCGTATCGCCTGCTAGTTAGACGCCATAACGGTGCGCCGTTATATGATCGTCCATGCATTATACTGAAGATATTGAGAATTACTTCATTTTGAAGCCACATAATATGTTCGGGGCGCCTTTCTATTGCCATATTCGTTTGACACTCTGTACCAGCAAGAGGTTGCAGAACAAAAATAACAGTATGATGTATGCAATATCTTACGATCCAAATATTCTGGAAAACTTGATTGCACGGAGAAAAAAAGTCTACAGAAAAAAGTATGCCGTCTTTGCTCATATCTGCAAATTTACAAGATACCTGAATACTCCTTATGATGATAACAGAAAATTATGTAAGAACTGCATAAATAAAGCTATATCGGGATTGAGAAGGGCCTCGACTATTTTTCCATATTTCTGATCGGGCGCGGATTGGGAAAAATAGATAAGACGAGACTAGTTCTCTAACGTTGTTTTATATGGACTCAATCTAGAACTTCTAACCAGTTCCTAACGCAAATGCCCGTGCACTCAGAAACAAATTTGGTTAAATGAACGAAATTTTGATTCAATTAACCCTAGAATATGATTGTTATATGGACAACAAAATATTTCTTTGGCCCAAGACAATTTTGATTAGTCCAAGCAAACATTTTAGTTAATCCAAATAAAACTTTTGGTATAAAAAAAAAATATTTGCTCCATCCAAGAGAATATTTTAGTTATTTCGAGAAATTATTTTTGCTGGTCTAAGAAAATTTGTTGTTTATTTAGGAAAAACTTGTTCTTCATCTAACCGTAAATGCAGGGATGATCACAATTTACATTCTAAATGGCACAGAAAAAACAGAAGATAAACTTTACATCGATTTCCGATGAAAGATTCGCTGCAACAAATATTAACTTAACAGGCTAAACTTTAACCACATATCTGTTAAACTTTCTTTTGTTTTCCATGACAACATATGGGTTTTGAAAAACTTGAAATTGTCTGAATAAAGCTTTATCCCTCTAAAAAGTTTCCTGCAATAAACTTTATCATTACTTTATTCTGTAGGCTTAAAATGGAATTGAGTCATCTTAGGTACATTATTTAGTAGTTTATTCAACTACTAAATATCACAATATCTACTAAAGATCACGCAATCTTAATCCGTCAGGTTCAAGTAATCTTGCGTACTAAGTCAATGCGTCCGTGACTTTTAATATACTTTCAACAAAATATTTTGGTTAAATCAACCCAATCTTTTTCTTGATTCTAGTAAAATCTTCTCTTAAATTATTCGGTAGATCCAGCTAAAAAATTTAGTTGGATCAATGAAATATTTTCTAATATCAACAAAACAATTTAACCAAAAACTCTAATTGACTAAAGCAAAGGATTTTGTCAACTGAACCAAAATTTTGTTCATTTAATTAAAATGACTTTCGAAATCAATCCAATATGGTCAACAAAACGATTTTATTTAATGAAGTAAACATTTTTCTGAGTGACACCGTCCGTCAATACCCTCTCTGTTTATCGGTACGTTCAACATTCAGCGGTGACATAAATATGTAATATACGATTTGTAAGCCACCAAATATACACGAATATTTAAAAACATACAAATGTTGGTTTCCCTATTATGTATTTCACATATTAATAACAATTATGTTTTTTCTCCCTCTACTTTGATTTATCTTTTTTTTGTCTCTAATGAGCCGAAAAGTGAGATAGTTTGGAAGTCTGTTTTTTAATAAATTGTGAATCTTTTTCATGCTTATTTTTCACGCGGAAAGAAAATTCTTGAGGCGAACGAGTGAATCGAGAATATATTAAACTCAAAGAAAGGGTCCGCTTAGATTAGGTAAAACGTTTAGTTAGTTTGAGTTCAACATTTAGTTACTTTATATAAATTGTCATCATGAGACAACATTTTTGGTCCTTTTATCTTAATCAGGCCTCGAGTAAAGTCTGGCTTAAATACAAGATTGGGGCCTAATTGGAAGCACACATTTTTTTTCAATAAAAAAAATGAAGAATCTCAACAGTGCCTTAGAGGGTCTTGACTAGAACCTAACAGTCCAGTTGTTCTAGTAAAATTCTGACCATTGCCCTACGATAAATATGATTTACGCTGTTCCAACCCATGTGGAAATAGCTTAATTACTTTCTCTAATTTCATTAAAAAATGGATGCGTATACCCGCATGGATGTTCCACGCGTGAAAATATATTGGGTGAATATTTTTTTCTCACCACAAATTTTAAGGTTTCATGAGTTCAGACTTTCAAACCATACATTTCATGACAAAAATTCTAAGACATTTTTTTGAAATTCGAAATTTTTTTTTAAAGAAAAAAATTCTAAGTTCCATCTTTATGAAAAATTGGAAATGTTAAAAAAAAATTACATTTTATATCAATCTTAAACGTTGTAAAATAGTATAAAACACCTAAAAACGAAACCTTACACGAAAGTCAAAAAACTTTTATCATTTAGAAATTTTCAACGTTCACGATTGAATTTCTGAGTCCCGTCATTGAAAATTTTAAATGTTCATAAAAAATTACATTTCCTGTTATTGTGAAAAGTTGTAAAATATTCTAAAATGGGAAAAAAACAAAATATAACGCGAAGAAAAATTGTAATCGATTTAAATTACATATTTAAAAAGTATTTTACTGATATTCGTGTTAAAAGTTCGTGTATTTTATATTTACATAACGCCACATAATAACAAATAACTAGAAAAAGAGTATATAAAAGTTGGTACTTTAACTTTTCTGAACTGCAGCTTATGAGGATGGCTTTTTCAACGAGTTTCAACTTGTCGGTTTAGCGCGGTGGTTAGCACTCCTGACTGCTAGGCGTTAGATTTAGGTATAGATATATGTAGGTTCGATACGCCGTAGCAATAGAAATTTTATTTGTAATATAATGTTTAAAAATGTAATATATGTATTTACTCTAAACAGGACTATTAATATTTAAAGTCAAAATACTCGCAATCATTTCATTTTTTTAATCTTTTTTGTCTCTCAAAGACTACGTGAAAATAGTTAATGTTGCCTGTGTGCTGGGCGTGTGGAATTTTATATATTAATATGCTCCAATTCTACAGTAAAAAGAATCAAATTGATCCCCTAACTCAGTGACAGATGCTCTTCATACAATTGAAATACGAATTATTTAAATCTAGTAAAACAGCAATTAATCTTGTCCGGGCCACGTTCGAAATCTCAGGCCATCTCCCGGCCAGCTCCCGGCCATGCTCCATGGCCGGACGTTGGCCAGCGTAGCATGATGATGCTGGTCGGATTCTGACCAGAAACCCGGGCAGCTCCCAACTTGAAGCCGGGCTCTCCAGCCGTAGACTGGCCAGCCCCCGACTTAAATTTCCACCCGGGTAGAATTGCTGTCGCGGCAATTTCCTGGTTAGGAGCCCACGGGGTTTATAGAAGCTTGCTCAGCAATGCGTGACCACCAGCAGTGTAGCGACAAAGGGGCAGTGCGTGGCTACTCACGCGCGCATATTGCGTAATATTATATTGCAATTATAAATGGTTAACACCTCAGACTGTTTACGTTTGGACAATCTGGATTGTGTGTTAAGGCCAAGGCAAGCAATGCTCGAAGCTGTTCTTCATTCCCAGTTTCAGCGTATCAATTTATTAATTGTATGGCCGAAATGAATTACTTTTGAAACAAAAAAACCTGTGTGATTAAAAGAGATGATTTGACAGATATCTTCTCATATTTTAAATAATATGGCTTAATGTTTCTCTGTAAATCTGAATAAGAAGAAAAATACTAATTCGCAGTAGTATTTTACAAATTCAAATAGCGCGAGTTCGTTCATTGTTATTTGGTAGAAATCTAATAATTCAATGTGTAAAAATAATAATGAACTAAATGAATTAGTAACTATTTCTACTAAAGGAATTGGTAATGCTATTATTAACTGAATTGGGAAATGTATTGCTAGAAACTATTTTAAACGGTAGTTTTAGATCATTCCAAAAACTAACTGTACAATGAAGAAACTTTTATTGAAATCAAATAATAAATTATTGTTAAATACAAGAAATGTGAAAAATGTACGAACAACACATCAAAATTACATATAACCATAGTAACCAGCTACCTAAAGTAATAGATTTTCAACATTTTCATTGTTTTATTCAAATTTATGCCTAAGAAGCGGCACATAAATATTCCTTAGAATCAATCAAGTCAACTCTGGTGATTCTGCAGTACGTTTGCCAATATCTGCACACCACAAGCCTCGAAGATGTGTAATTTTTCCGAAAATACACTTTAGTTAACCAAAAGTAATAATATCAGTGACCAAAATCATTTAACTTGCAACAAATTGAAGTCAGAATTCACTTATTGACAAACGAAAATGGCGAGAGCAGTATATTCAAAATAAATCTATGTCCTTAGTTGAAGGGTCTTTTCAGAAAACCATGCAAGTGCAACTTTTTTAAAACCCATTTTATTGGTTCCAAAATTCTCTAAAATTCCATCGTACATTTTTGTAAACAAATTTAGATTTTTCAATTGCTTAAAAACACGAGATGCGTAAAAACTAGTAGCACTATTTGATTTAACAATTAAAAAACTCATTTTTTTCTTCGAAAATTATCTATTAGTTTTGTCGTATTAGCCTTACAATAATTTTATGAGAAAACAAGTTTTTTTTACTTTTTACAATTTATTAATATTTTAACGAGAAAAATACAATTTCATTTTATCTTTAAATTTTTATACAATTATATTAATTTTTATATTGCAGTTTTTAAAAACGCTGTTTTGCTTCCCTGAAATATTTCTATATTCTCATCAGAGAAGGTATTTGTGTAAAATTTGACCCCCTCCCCCCAGTTTTTGTCAAATGTCCACGTTTTGAGAACCCCTGAATCCAAAAAACAGGTTTTTACGAATGTGTCTGCCTGTCTGTATGTATGCATGTCTGTCTGTTCTCAACATAACAAATAATTTAGCAGTCAGACATAATGCTACTTTTTGCATCAGTAAAATTTCTACCAATTCGATGTTAAAGTGTTCATTATTTAAGGGTAGAATTCTAGGAACAGCATTTATTAATACAAAAAATATATACACACAGTATTAAAGCAGGGGAGAACACCCTACAGTAGATAATGATCCTACGACCTAAAGTCTAGATAATTATTAATTTAAAATACCCTTGTAGGAATCCAATCAGGGATCCGGCCGGGTCCCAGCCGGATAGCCCCGCTTTAAGTCGAGCGCTGGTCTGGGAATTCGGCCGAGATCCGGCTAAAAACGTCACGGTAAACTGGTCGGATCCCAGCTTCAATACCGGTCGGGTAATCCGGCCAAAAAGCGGTTAAGAAATGTTGCTTCAGGCGAGAAATTGGTAACTTGTTTTGTCTTTTAAAGCTTATCGTAAAGGTTACGGTAAACTTTAAAAGTCAAATCAAGTGAACCAATTCTGGAAAGAAAATTGGAGTAGAATTTTATTCCCTGATGGTAGAATCTCATAGCAATTTGGAAGCCACGTGGTGATTTAAGGTTAGGAAGGAAGAAAGTAAAAACTGTATACACAAGACTATATTTTAATTTAAAATAATAATTATTCGCGCACTAAGTGGGGGATTCAAAATAATTACTGAAATAAGGTTGATTTTAACAACGAGTCTCGATTTTATTTGCGAACTTCGAAGAGACGACGCGACGTGAGTGCAAGGACCATTCTCGTTCCAGGTGCGAAACTGAAAATTACTGAGTATCTATGCAGACGACAGACACAACAGGCGCTATATATGGCGGTAAATTTTAAATTGTACATACTAAACATTGTCTGAATATAGAGAAGTTGATAAATTGTGTCATTTGTTTTGTTGCACATAGCAGAATCGATAACAGTTTAATTTAAAATGTTAAATTATTCGAAAAAATTTAATCTTTTTTTAAAGAATTTAAAAAAGCTCATTTTTGTTTCACTGATCTAATAAATCTTTAAATTATAATTTTCAAATAATAATTTATCTAGCATCCATAATTACGTCTTTGATAATATCACGGCTGTTAAAAAATGTGTAATTTCTACAAAAACATTAACCTGTCCAGTGCCCAGCTGGCTCCCGACCATGGGATATAACCAGGGTTAGCCCGGCCAGTAACCGGCCGGCCCCAGACTACGTGATTCGAGAAAAATGTAGCCCGACCGGCTCCCGCCCGGTTCCTGTCCATGAAACCCAGCCAGGGGTAGCCCGGCTGGGATCCGACCAGAAACCTTTTTGTATTAGGGACAACCGGGGAAATTTCTACACGGGTACTAATGCATCTAAAATAATTTATTTAATGTAAATAATAGTTTTTATAATAGTAATTATGATTTTCTACTACAGGATCATTATCTACAGTAGGGTGGTCTCCCATATGCGACACGAATGAGGTTTTTCAATTATGCACACACTTTTTCTGCTCTTTTATCGTCATTTGTTAGTATGAAGTGAATCTCACAAATATACATACATTTCTTGTCCGAAAATTAAATCAATAATATTTATTTAATTTTCGGAAATCTCATTAGTTAGTTATATTATAATTCATTCTTTATAAATCTACGGCGCCTTCTATAATAAATGGATTTATTGATAATGTATACATATATACTTCTCGAACGAATTACAATCGAAATAACTAAATTTTTTATTCGACACTGCAAAAACGCCTTTTTAAATATGAAATGGTAACATTAAAGTAAATACTTTCTATTAAAAAAATGCTTTCAGCACCAAGTATATAATTTAGATTTTATTACATAGCATTGAAATAAGTGTACAAAAAACTTTGAAAGATATATTTAACACTTAGAATTTATTATTTTTTGTTGAAATAAAATCCTGAATCTTGACATATATAATCTGTGCAATATTTTATCACCCATAAATAATGAATGAGGTAAAATTGTAGGTTTTGCTAAACAAAGAATTCGTTCGCTGACATTTCTACAATTATTAGCATTTTCTTGTTTTAGATTCAGCATAACGTGCATAATACTCAAGTTTCACCATTCTAGCCAGCGCATATGCATCTTTTTTACACTTCTTTTATTGTAGGTACACTTTGCATAATTATTTAAGGTACAGCATTATCAATCTCAATATTGTCATTTAATTTTGTGATTTTAAAATGTAAAATACTTTGCATTGTTTTTTTTCTGAAAAAAGAACTGTAGTTCAAATGGGGTTTTCCGAAAAAAATATTTCCTAGGAAATCCCCTTCCGCGTGTAAAAAAAATCAAAATGATTTGAGGAAGTATTAGACAGGTCTTTCCAGAAAGTACAATATCTTCTCAATTTGAAAAAAACATTCGACGAGTTTTCCGGGGAAAAAACTTTTAGAAGTTAAAACCTATAACTTAATATTAAAAAAAAAAATTTCCGTAAATTATGCTAAAGTTGCACTTGAAACATAACCATTAAAAATATATAATTAAAAATGTATTAGTGAAAGCCAAACATGTGCTAATTTCTACTCGACTAATGTGATCTTTTTACTTGCAACAAAACTTGGTGAGATCAGCAGTTCTCATATTAAAACCAAAACTGTTAAAGTCAAAAAATATACAACTCAGCACAAGTTTTTGCTTTTCGAAAATTAATTATTTTCTTGTGGTCTTATATATTTTTAGAGTTTGACATTTTGGGTTTTAATATGAAATCTGTTGGTTTTACAGAATTTTGTTAAGGGCGAATACTTAAATTGTTAAGAAAAATTCAGCAGAAGTAATATTTTTTTACAAATTTTATTAATTTTGGGCCTGGTATATTTTTTAAGTTGGAGGTTTTGGTTTTTATTATAAAAAAGTTAGGTACGTTCAAAAATTGGTTTAAATATTTCATTTTTGACAAAAACAAAATATTTTTAAAAATTATCGAAACCCCTGGCTAAAAAAACTCTGCGACCTTGAAACGATAACATCCTGCAAAATTCTGAACCAATCAGAATAATAGTATGCAGTGACACCATTGTCTAACGAATTATCAAGCTAACAGCTGTCGAAAAAGGTTTTAACCATCTATTTACATGTCGACTTTTGGCACGTTCGCACTTACATGCATTACAAATACCGATTTTAGTGAAATTTAGAGCATTCTGAGCATCTTTTTGTGCCTTTCTTCATACTTTTTAAATACGTTTTCAATAATAAGCGTTAAAATAGGTTATGTCTCATGCAATCACTAAAGGTCCTAGTGGCCATATTACCATTTTTTACTTTTTAAACATTATAACAAAACTGCAACTTATTTTAAGAAACTTTCCTCAAGAAATTACATTTAATTTTTAGTGCTCTTTTAATTTAAGTAGGGAAAAATATATGCTTTGGCTTAGTCTTCATTAAAATGACACTTCATTTTTTTATGAGAATAATATGGTATGTAGTATTTATTATTATTATTACACCATTAAGCCATTTCCCTTTCGGGGTAGGCGTGACTCACTGGATGGGGACAGGAGTAATGTGAGGAAAGGGCTATAGAATTTTTAGACTGATCTAGAATTTTCCAGTTATTTATTTAAACAACGCGTTCGTTCCGCAACACTGCTTCGACCCAGGTTGATGATCAATCTCTCTAGCAATCGCCGCAACTCTGCTGACACTCTTTTTATTAACTATATGTCGCCATATTTTTCTGTCTTGGCATACTTTTCTAGCTTCTTTCACGTCCATGCATTTTTTCATGCATACTCTCGTGTTTTTGTGGCTTCTTATGTCTCTTCTAATTAGGGTTTCATCCACACCGTCTAACCATTCTTTTCACGGTCTGTCTCTGGGTACACTGCCATTTACTTTACCTTGATATACTTGTTTCGGTAGTCGTTTATTTGGCATTCTCTCAACATGCCCGAACCATCCTAACTGATTTCTTTCCCATGTATCTATTAGCGTCTCTTCTGCCCGACATTCTTTGAGAATGATCTCGTTAATCACTTTGTACATTAGAGTTTTCCTGCATGTTATGCGCAGGAATCTCATGTCAGTCGTGTTAATTTTACTTTTATCCTTTTCTTGATAGGTTCATGTCTCGCTATCGTATAGCACTGTCGGTACAAATATAACATAGAATTATATATTGCCATTTTAGCTTCATTTGATATATTGTTACTTTTGATAATGGGTCCTACTCTACTGATAACCTTCTTACCATCGTTTATGCGCCTATCTAACTGCTCATCTATCTTTCCGTTCCCAGAGAATAAGCTATCAAGATATACGAACTGATGAACTTATTCTATTCTCTTATTATTTAGGACAATGTTGCACTTTATTTTCTCATTCTTACCTTCTAACACCATCATTTTTGTTTTATTCACGTTAATTTTGAAACACATGTTCTTCATGCTTATATTCAGTTTGTTCAACATTCTTTGCAAGTCTTCGATTGACTCTGCCATAATAACGTATTATCATTTGCGAAAGCTATCCCACGTACCCTCATTGTCTCGAGATTCATGCACTTTCTTCGTCGAAGAGGGCCATTCCTAGACATCTGTCCATGAATGTAACAAATAGCTATGAGGACATTACGTATGTTTGTCTAACACCTTGCATAATATCGAACGGGTCACTCAGTTTCCCATTCACCCTTACACTTGTTTCGCTATCAGCATACACTGTTCTTATTACTTACAGGAGACATCCATTGACTCCGTACTCTTTCAGGACATCCCAAACTTTACTTTCATCCATCTTGCCAAACCGCTTTTTCTAGGTCAACAAATGCACAGAAAACTTTTAATAATATAATTAAACACACAAAAATTAAAAATCTACTCTCCACATTTTCTGAAAAATTTAGTCTAAGTGTTAGGTATATATGCATATAAAACAAACATAATCTGAACGTAATTTTGAATGAGATATCTTTCTAATATAGATAGAAATTAATGATTATGTCAAATGAAACTTTTATCTCAGATTGGAGAGACAAATTGCAAAATAAAATCGTCACAAAAATCTGCGTCCCTATCGATCCTTTTTTTATTATTGGACTTCATCACCAATGCACTGCCAAGATGCGTCACTATAGCAGCAGTTGCGCGCGAACATCTCCGTAAAAGAAAATTAAGTTACTCTCTCGAGAAAATATAAGTTGCAATGTTAAATGTACAATTCTACATAAGTATACGAGTATAAATCGTGACTGCTGTGAGAATAGTGAAACGACCAAAATAGTCAGTTCTCCATAATCTCAATTCGTTCTTTTTACGGAGTCTCATAGTACAAATACAAAACGGTGAACGCTCTTTAGTTTCATTTTCACAATGTTTGTACTCTTTCATGAAGGTCGTACGAGACGCGCGTATATATCTACAGTAATTCTCTGTAGATCACACTTATTCATATTGGCGATTATATAAAATAATCTTCATTCATGTCATGGTCACATCGTATACGATATTTTTGTGATAAACATATTTTCCATACTATCAGACTATCTAAATCATTCGAGTCATTATTAATGTTTCAGAAATTTCCCTATCTAAGGTCATAAAATGTTTAATATATGCTGGAAAAAAGTAATTGACCTTGGAAGTCATTTTAGAGAATTCTATTTATACTACAAAATCTTTTAGCGACTTTCACATTGTGTGGAAGGTATGTTTCTTTATGTATTTCTTACATTATTAGTAATTTTTATTTAAACGGAATATAGAATATGGTCTATTGATTGGGGCGAAAATAACATTAAACATTCACTTATTGATATCTAGAGTTTATTTTTAATTTGATGATTGCTATAAAGATGAATTAGAATGCATGTACTGATACTTCTATCTGCATTTTATGTACTGCAGTAATCTATCAAACTTCATTTTCGTTAAGTAGCAATTCCTTTTGGCATGATTCCAATGTCAGTTATATATAGACACTAGACAATGAGCATTTAAATATATAAATAATGAATGTTATAATTATCTACAAATATGAAATCATTTCTCTTTCAAGTTGCTTCGCATTCGGTCAACATTTTTTTTTAATTACTATTTCCCAAAACAGTTGCACAAGATACAGGCGAGATTACGGATATAATTTTGTTTCATTTGCGTTTTTGCTAAAGTTAAATTTTCTCGAAATAATATTAATGGATGATTTTGTATTTTTAGGAATTTCACTTTCTGTTCTCAGGTAACTTTAATTTTATGAAGATATTAGTTTTTTCAAACTTCTTTCCATATATACATTACGTTAGTCTGGAATTGTAATACTAATTCCAAAATTATATTACAAAGAATGAAAATCTGGGGAGCAAATATTTTTTTAAATACTCTTTATGGGCCATTCAAGAATTCTGCCACGCAATATGGAACACCTTTATCGAGCAAGACTTGTAACCCGATGTACCGTCACAAATATGCCCCCCCCCCCTCTTTAAGTAGAATGTATTTCTCAGATTTTATTTGATAAACGCCTAAAATAAAACACAAATGATACAAACATAATATTTTAATAGACAGCAAAAGAGAGGATTTTTTAACAAAATGGTAAAATTTCTAACCAAATAGTTGAGTCCTCAAGCCAAAAGGTCGAATTTTGTTGAATTTTTAACCAAGAAATATATAACTTTTTTAATCAAGAATTTTTCTATTAAAAAGATAAATTCTCAATAAAAAATTGAATTTAAAAAAATTACTAAGAAAATCTTTAAATTTTCAAAGTTCAAAGACGAATTTTAAACAAAATAGTTTAATTTTTAAAAATATATCAACTAAACAGCTGCACTTACAAACAAAAAGTTGAATTTTCAAGCCAACTGACGAATTTTCAACAAAATAGTTGAATTTGTAACAAAATATTTGAATTTTCAACCTAGGAAGATGAATTTTCAACTAATCATTCAAATTCAAAAACACGAAAGGTTACGCTTCACCCAGCAATAGTTGATTTTGAAGAAAAATAGTTAAATTTTCAATTAAAAAAAAAAACAATTTTTTAGTCCAAAAAGACGCGTATCCAACAAAACAGTTAACTTTTTTATTTAAAAAAAAATGGATTTTCAATAGAATACTTGATCTTTTAATAATATAACTAAATTTTCAACAAAATAGTTGGATTTTAAACTAAAAGATTATGACGAATCTTAAAAAAAAAAAATTTTTAACAAGGAAATCCAACTTTCAACCAAATTGTTGAATTTTCAATAAAAAAGATCCATTATCAAAGAAAAATATAATAATTGTTATTTAAATAAAAATAAAAAGATTTTTATTTTAAAAAAACAGTCGAATTTAACAACAACAACAAAAAAGAATTCTAAACGAAAAACTCAATAGTTAATATTTTCAACAAAAAATATTTTTATTCTAAGTAAAAACAGTTGAATTTAAGCATAAAAGATGAATTTTGAACAAAATAGTTTCGTCCTTCACCAACACAGATTATTTTTTAACCAAGTAGTTGAACATTTAACCATAAAAAATGAAATTTCTACCGAAAGAGATGAATTTTTAATCAAGAAAGATTTTTCATTGAAGAGGGAGAAAAAAATTCAAACAAATCCTCTAATTTTCTATCCTGAAAGGCAAATTCTCTAGGAAACAGTTGAATTTTCGACCTGAAAATATGAAAAAATGAATTATCAATCAAATAGTTAACTTTTGAACCAAACAGATGGATCTCCAACGTATAAAATAAATTCTTAACAAAGTATTTTAAATTTCAGCCAAGTAGTTAAATTTTCAATCGAGAAGAATGAGTATCTACAGCAAAGTACACAAGTATCCATCCAGAAATAATATCTCTTTTTTCTAGATGCTAAAAAAATACATGAAGATAAATACGGTTCCGTCCACTGAATTTCTTCTGAAACGTGTTGCCGGCATATTTTTTGAAAATCTGTGATTTTTGAATAAGCAATATTTTGGTGTAACGTAACTTTTTTTCGGGCCTACAAAAAAGCTGAGATTTTCCCCGTAATTAAGTGCCACTGTGATTTACTCACTATTAAAATACGACAGTATTTTTCTTAAGTTTAAAAATAATCACATATAAAATTTAGACTCATTAAGGTTATTTTACAATAGGTTAAGATATTAACTGAACTATATTGACCTTCATAGGTCAAGAATTATGACTTTCTTTAAAAACACCTTTTTGCTGGTATTTTCAGCCAAAAAAGTTTTGTGTGCATATGTTTTGTATTTTCCTTGTGAAAATTACTTCCAGAATATTTGCTGTCGAAAGTGAAAAAAGAACAAATTATAAATATACTATTTTTACATTGTTTATTTATTATTTATAAAAAATGTTATGAAAGAGAATAATTTAACAACATTGTATTATTTTACGTTAAAAATGCTGAAAATTGATAACGCAATAATGGTTAAGGAAAAATTATGTTAATTGTTCAAGAAAAATGAATACGAACACGAATAATATGCCCGGAAAAATAGGTCCATAGTGGTCAACTTTGAGATGTCATATTTTATGATCTATTGGGGATGGGCAATTGCTTTTTTTAGAACTACACGAAAATGGGTCGATTTTAATTGAAATATAGACATTTTTTTCGTGAAATTAACAGGTTCCAATGTACAGAAGCAGACTTCGGAATTGGGTTTTTTAACCTTTTTTTTAATCGGCGTCCTTTGAAGAGTCATAACTTAGAATCTATTACCGATAGAAGGATCTTATTTTTTTCAAAATTTTCAGAATTGTCTCTAGTTCGATTTTTCTGCTAAATATTTTATTCTAAAACGCAATGCGGTGGGTAAGTCTAAGCAAACATGATTTTTGAAACATTTTCCAATAATAGAGCAGTACTCGAATATGAGATATTCTCGTAATATGAGAAAGTGGGGTATCAGCTAAACTAAGAGACCCACTCTGTTGGTTCTATCACTAACTTGTAGCCCTTGAAGAAAACGTAATTTCGTGGTGTAGTCCATTTTTCATTGGGCTTCTAAAGATTATAGCCGAATTTTTTGTGAAATCGATGGTGGTCGTGTTCTTGGAAGGGAATTCTTTAAACCCTATTTATTATTCATGAAATATGTATTTAGCAGTAAAGTTTGTCTGGAGTGGTGGGGATTGAATAACTAAGTAGAAAAATATCGATAGTTTTGAAGTTTTTCATTGTACAGGTCAGGCATAGTAAGTACATAGTTGCTCGGTGTGGTTCTCATAATATGAGATACCTGTGGTTTTTATAGCACTGTGGCTGCGCGGCGGAAATTAGTTTAAAAAAATGTTTGTGACTTCTACAAAAACTAAATATATCTAAATAGCAGTAAATTTATACTTCGGAAACATAGAATGAAGTTTTTCATTAAAAATAATACTTTATTTTGCATTTTATTAGCTACTTCCTGGGGTATCTCATATTATGAGAATTGCTTGATGTGTTCGGAAAAAGCACTTTTTTACATTTTTTGTATTTTCAGCATAAAAAAATTTTTAATAAAATTTTTTATTTGAGCTTCTTATGAAAAACTAAATTTCCTTTAAAATGACCTATATTACTTTTAAATTCAGTTCATAGAATTCTGAATGCGCTCAAAATTCGGTATCAAATAATCCCAGATAAAGCCAGTTTGCATATTTTTGTTTAAAATATATTTTGCAAAAATGGAGTAAAATTCAATATTTTCTCAAATTTTTGGTAATATCCGTAATAATAAAAAAAATTTCATGTTCTTAAGCTCATTATAAAGCTATTTTTCCACAGCTCATAAACAAAAGTGTAAAAAAAAATCCTACACAGTGCAAAATTTAAAGTTGTAAAAAAATAGTTGGAAAAATTTCAATATTCTTCGACATAAGAACAATATTTGTATAAAATATATGAAACATATAATCATGAAGTCCATCACATTGCGATAGAAATTTTCTTTACATTTATGTTATTAAGCTGTTTTGATACTATGCAAAATATGGCATTAAAATTAGCAAAAGAACATTTAAAAATGTTAATTATTTACGATATTACTTAAAAATTAATAAAATATTGAAATTTACAACCTGGGATCATTTTATACAGAATTTTCAGAGCAATAATCAGCCCTTTAAAGAGAAAAATGTTAGCTCTGACATGATCAAACTAATGAAAGCTTAACCAACAAAAAAGAAGTGTACGGATACTTTCGTTGCTTACTGAACTTAGTGTAAGTATCTTTTATCGTTCGTGATGCCTGGACTAGAAATGAATCACTGATTCTTAGTGAAATTCCACTGATTTAAATTTGGAGATTACTTATTATAATTATTGTTTGTTGTCATAATCTCCTGAACTAAAGGATAAGCGTTTTGGTTCGTCGATGACTGATACTTCTCAGCTCCCTGATTACGTGTATTAAGCCATTGCAATTAAATAAAGGGGTTACGACAAAAGGCAAGGGTCGAGTAAGTTGTTGTATTTGCCTTTATTCCGTCCCCGGAAAGCAACATAAGTAATGCTTTTGTGGTCAGTTCACTGTGTTTTAATATAATTAGCAAACCAGAAACGCGAGATTCGAGCACGACTTCTCGCCTTTTATCAGATTCATCAGACTGAAAAAGCACGTGCTGATTCAGGAACGGCTCTACAATAATAATTTATCAACTTAATTCTATGAATCTACAATAAAATATTACTATTCTAAATCTGAATTTTTCAAAAGCACAAAGTCAATTACTTCTCATTCGGTGCATTTTTAGTTAAAGCAGAAAATTGTGCGCGTCACGCGCGCACTAATTTACGTTTCTTTAGAAAAAAAATTGGTTTATTTTCCAACATTTTTTTTATAGATTTTACAGAAAATTATATATGATTTACGAAATGTTCTTCATTAAAGAGAGAAAATTCTAGTCAATTCAGTTTGAATGGCCTTGCCTTATAGTGGACAAATCTTTCGCTCGCTCAGAGCGCAAAGAGTCAGTGGCGTGTGAACCATTACCAAATATTACGCAATATACGCAGCTGCGCACTGTTCCGCTGTAGCTGCACTCCTGGTGTTTCACGCTTGAATGAACACTTTCTCTCGACCCCGAGGGGCTCCACTCATCTCGAAACTGCCGCGGCAGCAATTTTCTGAAGGACTTAAATGGGATTTTCAGTGTATTCATCAAAGTAGAATTAAATATCACTAGAATTTAATTCGAATTTTCTGTAAGATTCAATTTAACACGTTTTCTGGAAATATTTGTCACATACATATATTAAATTATTTTATTCTTATATCAAATTTTTATTTTTAAAGTACAGGAGTAAAAAAAAATGTAACATTTGTACATGATGAAAGTGAAAAAATCGAGATCTATAATGTAACGTTTTATTTAATCAAGACAGACGCATAAAACAATATTTCAATTAATATTTGACAGTCAAAGTGGCATTAATACAATAAGTGAAAAAACCCCGTCTTTCTGTGTTTTCTTTGCATTATTTACATTTAAATAGTAGTTTTGAAAATCAAAACTTAACACGAGCGATTATTTTTTATAGTTTTCGACTTTTTTCAAGATGAATACCTCTAAGAAAGAAAAACAGCAAAACCTGGAACTGACAGGGTTCATCATTAAATCCTGTTGGTTCAAAATAAATATTTTTTGTTGGAAATCTAACTATGCTGTTGAAAATTAGTCTATTTTTGGTAGAAAATTCATCTTTTGGATAGAAAATTAAACTCTTGGATGAAAATTATTTTTCTTTGTTGAAGATTCATTATTTTAGTTAAAAATTAATTTCTTCGCCATTTTTGATAGAAGATTTATCTCTGGTATTTGAAAAGTTCAACATTCAACTTTTCTGTCAAAAATTCTTGTTTTTTGGGTTTGAAAAATATTCTGTTTTAGAAAATAAAAATATTTTTGATGCTAATATCAACTATTACTCTTTGTGTTGGAAATTAATTTGTTTATCAAAAATTGATCACTTTGGTTGAAAATTTAACTATTTTTTTTTTATAATTCCCTTTTTCTTGGTTGAGAATTAATTATTGGACAACATTCTTTACTTCGAGCTTTTTAAATTACTTAATCGGCATTGAACAAAAGCGACAACAATGCTTTCGAGATTTCGGTGACACATTTATTTTTTAGAGAACGATTTAATTAATTTAATTAATAAAAAATGGTAAATTGACTTATTGCTTATTTGTCTGAAAAATCAGTGATGTATAACTTCAAGTTTAAAATGTTTATCAGAAGAGTTGAAATTTTCTCTTAAATAAATGAGGAAACTTTTTTAATTTTCTTTTTCCTTTTATAATTATGTTCAACCCAAAGGTTTTATTATGCCTTTATGAGTGATATAAGTAATCGCAAAGAAATGTTTAATCTTTAGGAGTTCTCCTTTTGTGCATTATATTCTATTTTTATATTCTCGTCAACTACCCAATTAGTTTTATATTGTAAGTGTTTTCACAGGTGTTTAAAGATAATTGTTTGACTACATTTTGTGCAAGCTGTCATATTTTTTATGTAGATGCATGTAACCTAATGCGAATGATGAATTACAACATCAAACATACTGTAGTAAATGAGAGTGTATTATTAGTAATCGCTTCGTTAGATATACCTTTCTTGTACACTTGTATGTATTGATAGAACGATTCTTAATGATTACATAATGCAGTTTTCTATAAGAGTGAACATGTGAACATCCAGAACAACTACAATGAATGCCAATAGTGACCTTGAATTAGAGTAATAATTTATATTTATGGATCACCACTCATAATGAAGTGGTGAAATTTATTTCTTCAGTTTATACCTTTCCTCCAATGTGTAATTATTATTTACATTTTGATATTTAAGGTAAAATCGAATTCGCATATAGAGTGCTAAGATTTCTTTGAGATTGCCGGGCGTGACGAAACAAAGAGAAAACTGGAGAAAGACCAAATAGTTCAGAGTCCCCTAATATAGGTCCACCATCAACCCCAAACTGGCACTAACTCCGGGGTTCCCTGTACTTTCACCCTGCAAAGCCCCGGTCGAATAGGTGAGACACATCATGCCGTGCGTGAATTTAAGAAAAAGAGTCGCAGCTGAGGCGAAGCCGAGGTTTGGACGAGTATTTTCAAATTTACGCTCAGCCGTAAAAATACTACTTCGGTGCACAATATACTATCAAGTGCTTGAAAAAAAGAAAATGATTTATTTTATTTTACAAGTAAAGCATCTAATTAAACACTGCACACTTTTTTTCTTCTTTTCCCATTTTTAAATAATTCCTCCCTTCTCCCATTTTATCAAAAACTTTCCCGTTTTTCTCGTTTTTTCACTTTAATACGAACTAAATTAATAGAAACCAAGAAAAAAATGCAACTATTTCTCGTTAAAAATTAATTCTTTTTAATTGAAAAGTCTAGTATTATATTCTTGTTTCAGAATTTATCTCTTTTGGATTAAAATTCTACTATATTCTTGAAGATTGAACTATTTTGTTGAAAATTTGTTTTTTTGTTGAATGAAAATTAATTTTTTATCTGTAAAATTAACACTTCCATTTTTTGTTGAGAATTAAGGATTTTTACTAAAAAATTCAACAATTTGGCTGAAAATACGTGTTTGTAAGTTGAGAATTTAACTATATATGTACTTAAAAATGCGTCTATTTTGCTTGGAGGATCAAATATTTGGTTGTAAATGCAAATGTTTTTTCTAAAATTAATTTATTTCTTTATAGGAACTTCAACTAGTTGCTTCAAAAATTATCTTTTTTGTTTGAAAATTCAAGTATTTTGTTCAAAATGCAAAATATGTTGACTTGAAATGTTAATCGTTTCATATTAAATTCAATATGGTACCAATACTTACATCAGTTTTATTTCAAAGAATATATCTCCGTATTATTCCCCCATTTTCATGAAAAATCACCCTATTTCCCCTATTTTCAAAGTATTTTGGGCTCTGAAATCTGTTAAAATATCATACAGTCAAACCTCGTTTATTGCAAAACTCGTTTATTACTGATGGTCACATGTTCCGCATAGCCAATGACACTGCGGAAGCGGGAATGTATTGTGAGACTAGTTTCTGGTTACGTGGAGTGGTTGGGTCCCTTCTCGAGTTGCAATAGACGAGATGTTTACGTTTTGAAGGAGTTGCAGTAGACGAGGTTTGACTGTATTTTGGCACGCTTTGATTTATTTTGGGCGTTTATCAAATGAAATCGAGAAAAAAAATTGACTTAAAAGGGGAAGGGGGTTTTCGCATTTGTGATGTCACCCCAGAGTTTCAAGCTTTGTGCACTGAGAAAACTATATCGCATGAATTACAATATTTACCGTAATTCCTGCGCTATATATCGTAATTATCGCATTATAATAGCGCAAAATCGTGATATCGTACATTGCAAGTTTTTACATTATATATCGCATAATTGTGCAGTCTATAATATAAGAATTTAAATTTATGACGCTATCACATTGTGTTTTTTCTTTTGTGATCTCGCGAGGGTTCGAGTAGTGAACAAACGATCACAGGAAAAATTAAAGATAAAGTTTACATCGATTCCAAGTGAAAGATTCACCGGAACAAAAATTAGCCTTGCCAGATAAACTTTACATGAATCGAAGATAATTTCCGATTTTTAACCTTGCCTGGATAATCTTTCATCTTATAATAGTTCCATTTTTATTCGAGGTGTAGTGACAATTACGACGCCAGCGCTATCCAGTGTCATTTAACTTCATTAAATTTGAGAGAAATGGAGATTCCTATCTGTCAGTTACATTTTGCTTCGACGAGTTCAGAATTATTTTCCTAACCTCAGTGAAAATATGTTTAATCATTAACCGTTGCCTTTTTTCCATTGCTACTAAGGACGCCGTTCCGTATAGAAGACGACACTAACCAACTTCATTTTTTTCTGTGATATCAGTGCATTATAATATCGTACAAAGCTCCGGAACCTGATTGTACGTTATAATATTGTGCTTTCTTGCAATATAAAGATTTTGCTATATCATTGTGCGATATCTCTTTCTCCCTGTGTGATGGTCTGTGTATAAGAAGGAGAAAGGTTGAAAAAATTTCCAAAATAGTGAGGACATATTTTTTTAATGCCCCCTAATAGGCATAATACAATACAAATAACTCCCTTTTATTAATAATTTTATTCCACTATGCAAAAAATATACATTATTTTTGAAATTATTTGAATGTATAAAATATGTCAAATATGCATATATTATACTTCCCAGGTGGAAGTTTTGGTGGTATCTGGCGAAACCCCTAATCAGAAATATTTTTTGTGCTGACCACACAGTAAAACCTAGGAATAAATTTGATCTTTTAATTGGATAAAAACGCTGCAGCACGCTTATCTGGCGATAGATAAAATTTATCTGACAAAAATATTGTTTGTCATATGTGATATATCAAACGGTTGTGTCTACGTTCACCGAAAATATTTCCTCCATAAATTTGAAAATACTCGCGGTATTCATTTTTTTAATCGTCTCACTTTATTTCAATGATTTTAACCAAAAAACCATTTACCTACACTTACAGAATACATAGGCTGCACTTTGGTTAGTTTATACTTAATAGTGTTCGTTTAAAAATTTTGAAATCTTCATTAGGGTCAATAGAAACTAAAGGTTTGTTCAACAAAAGTAAATGGCTGAGCTTTGCTGACTGTTCAGTATGAAGTATAAACTAACCAAAGTGCAACCTATGTATTCTGTAAGTGTAGTTAAATGATTTTTTGGTAAAACCATTTCAATAAAGTGTAAACCTAGACGTAGCCGTTTGACATTTCGCATATGACGAATATTTTCGTCAGATAAATTTTATTTTTTGTCAGATAAATTTTATCTTTCGCTAGATAAATTTTAACTTTCGTCAGATAAACATGCTGCGGTAATTTTATCCATTTAAAAATAAAATATAATTCTGGGGTTTACTGTGCAATGATCTATTAGTTTTAAATTTCAAAATAATGAAAACTCTCGTACTTTCATTCAATAATGACTGACTGCATTATACGGTAGCGAAGCATGGGCCTATCAAGAACAAGATAAGAGTAAAATTAACGCGATTGACATGAGATTTCTGCGCATATTATGCGGGAAAACTGATAGACTAAGTAAGTAATAAGATAATTATCAAAAAATGTGGAGAAAAAGAAACACTAGTTGACACAAGGGACAGAAATCGGCTAAGATGGTTCGGACATGTTGAGATAATGCCAGATGAATGACTAATGAAACAAGTTTATCAATAAGGTAAAGTAAATGAAAGCGTGCCCAGAGACAGGCCGCGGAAAGAATGGTTTGAATGTGTGAATGAGATCCTGGTTAAAAGAGACACAAGAAGTCACAGGAGCACGAGAGCTTGCTTTTCACTTAGGGTAATTGCTAGAGAGATTGATCAACAACATGGATCGGAAAAGTGTTGTGGAACGAACATGTTATTTAAATAAACAACACGAGTATTCTAGACCAGTCTGAAAATTCTATAAATCCTTCCCCACATTACTCTCTTACCCACCGAGTGAGTCACGCTTACCCCGAAAGGGAAATGGCTTAATAGTATAATAATAATAATAATAACAATATTTATTTCACTGGAATAAATATAATACACGCTTAAATCAGAGAGAAAACATTTATGTATGTAGTCTAAGGAGGAGCAACAGCGACCAGGTAACAGTCAATGGCTTTTAAAACTTTTTAAAACGTGGAATTGATCCATTTTTTTATTCATTTTGAGTCCTACAAAATTGTACATCATATTTCTCTAATTATTAAATACATGAATAAAACAATGATTGGATAATTAGGTTATGTCTAACCAGCTCTATTTCGTCGGCTTTGTCCCCCACTAGAGGGTAAAGCCGACCACAGCCTTTTATGAAAATCAAAACACCTGAAATGAGAAAATATGATGATTCGCGTCTGTGATATTTTATGCATTAGAACAATTACCTTTAAACATATCTAGTAAGAAGAATAAGTAATTTTGGATTAAAATAGTGAAATAGCTGTGATACAATATAACATCTTGTTCGATGAAATTCTACTAAGGGGGCATTAGACGCAAAGGTTTCTAGTTTACCAGTACGAAAACCTGCTTTACCTATTATTAATTGCTATTAAGTATTAATAAAGATTATATACAAAAATTAATATAAAACTTGCATGCATTAAAATAAGTACTTTTAACAATGTTTAAGTTTAAAAAAAAGAATATTATCATATGACTACCTTTCACAGTTTTTGTTTACATCTGGATTGAGAATAACAATATTTAACAGTTTCTTTCATGTAGCCCAAAACATAAGTCGCTGTTCTATATAACCGATCGTTTATCGGGAATAAATATGAAATGTGCACGACCTAAGCACTTATGAATTATTATCTTGGTCGCGCTTAACCTCCTGGTGAGACTTCAATTATTCACGACATTTAATATATTTTGGACTTGAATTCTGTTCAACTATTATAATTACATGACTTCACATTGTTTCATTTGTTAAAATATTAAATTTTCATACTGTAAGTATTGCCATTAATGTTGAAAACTTTTTATTTCTGCCAGTGAAGTAGAATTAAAATTGTTGAATAAAGGCGACGTTATACGCAAAATCACCTTTACTCCACCAGTCGGCACTGCCCCTCCTTACTTTATGTAATTGTCTATATTCGTATTTGTTTTCCAAAAATTGAAGTAACTATAAAATAATATAACATAACAGTTTCTGAGTGTCGATCCGGAAATTTTTTTAAGGTACTAAAATAAGTCACTTTTATTCTAAAATGATTCCTGAAAAAATGATACCGTATAAAAAGGGAACTTTAGTTTTTACAGTGTAGATGTGCTCTACATTCTTATGTGACATGTCATCTATAATCTCACCATACGGGCGGCGTTTGACACTGTACTCTTATATTCTTTAAATTTCAATTTGAACCCAAACATTGAAAAAAATCCCTTAAACAAATAAGTTTACACGGAAAAAAGTTGACTGTCTTACAGAATTTTTAGTTTAAATTTTTAAAACTGATTCGTTGTGAAGGCATCATAGAACGATAAAAATCTCCTTGTCCTTAATAAGGAATGTAGTAAATTGACATTCTGAGGATGTGTAAAGTTGCAGTTTTATAAAAGTTAAAGTACGCATACCGATAAACCGAAGAAAATGTCGCTATTTTTATCCAAATTTTAGTAAATATCTGAAAAGTTAATTATTCCATGTGTTGTTAAAACTTTATCCTGTATTTGATATAAGTTGGAAATTCGTCATTTTTTATAGAAAATTATTTTTTCAGGTCAAAAACTCGTCTTTTTGGTTAAAAATTTAACAAGTTGGTTGAGACTTAGTTGTTTTTTTTTGTTCAAAGTTTTTTTTAGAGTTTTTATCTGAAAATTTAACCATTCAATTTTTGGTTGAAACTTTATCCTGTTTATTGTGCAATTTAAAAAATCTACTACTTGATAGATAGTTCATGCATTTTGTTGAAAAGTTTTCTTTTTGGGTAGAAAATTTATCTTGTTTGTTAAAAATTCAACTTTTTGGTTGGAAGTTTAACTATTTGGTAAAAACTTCATATATTTTGTTAGAATATCTTTTTTTGGCTAGAAAAAATATCTTGTTTGTTGAAAGTTCAACTTTTTGGTTGAGACTTAAAACTATCTTCTTGGTAATTTATCTTTCTTGATTGAAAAGTATACTTTTTGTTTAAAATTCATCATTTTCGATTTAAAGGTCCACTGTTTTCTAAATAATTTAACTTTTTAGCCTAAAAACTATACTATTTTATTGAAAATTTACCTTTGATGGTAGAAAAGTCATCTTTCTTCGTTTAAAGTGAACATTTTGGATGAAATTCATCTGTTTACTAAAAAGTTGGCCTTTTTGTATTGAAAATTCGCATATTTAACTGATTTTAATATTTTTTGTTTGAAAATTCGATCGTTTAATCGAAAATGCATCTTTGTATGCGAAATATTCAACTATTTGGTTAGAAATTCAACTATTTTTTTACAAATATAATTTTTTTTGAAAATTTAACTATTCAGGGCTCAAAATGAGACCTTCAAAACATGAGATGCAGCAAAAATAATTATAGGTTTTTTCTGTGTGATTATTTAGAACATAGTATCTTTATCTACTGACGCTATAAAGCTATTTCCATGGGCATTTAAAAAAATCACTTAAGCACTACAATTTTATCAAGAAATGCAAAATACTCCAACGTTTATCTTATTATTAGTTATCATTACGTCACACAAACGATAGTCTCAAAAAAGTAGGATGATATCATGTGGTGGAATCTAAAACATACGAAGTTTCGGTTGAAGTATCGTTTCCAGTGCATAAGTGATGTGAAAACTATGCTATTTTTATGATTTTCAGTCACACATGACATTTTTTCAACATTTTTTCAGAAAGATATCACAATTTTCGCTCACTATGCATATGCAGTATGCACCGATAATGATATATCATCGAAACTCTGTACATACAATGCTTCCTTTGTGAATATCTTATATTCGTTTCAAAAGAATATTTATAAATTCCTCAAGTGAAAAATAGCACGCTGATATTGCACGAAGTCCCGGACAGTCTGTGAAAATTTATCTTCGCATTCGATAATTCGCAATAGAGGTATAGTTCTGAGATTAGATCAAAGAAGGAAAGAAGGCACATGTCTTCCATGATTTCATTATAATTATTTTTATCGATTCTTCAAACCATTTCTTTTACTACAGTAACGCTAATTTGATTACTTTAATGATATAATTTCTGTAACAAATTATTACATATAATTTTCTAAATTAAAATTTTTTCTTGAAAAAAAAGATCCTTCTCCATCTTCACTCCATTGGGAATCGAACCACAAAACTTCTGATTTCCGGCCAGGTGCTTTTCCAATTAAGCTATTAGAGGGATCAGAATAAGAACTCTTAATTCAAGAACATAACGCTAATTTTTAGCTAGGTGTTAATGGTACAAGTAATTAGAAGTTTTGTGGTTCGATTCCCAACGGAGTGAAGATGGAGTAGGATCTTTTTTTTCAAGAAATAATTTTAATTTAAAAATATTATTTTTCATCTAGTCTTATTAAGACGTTAAGCATTTTCTGTTATTGAAGATTCTTAACTTGATCGATATTGTGTAGATTTTCTGCCTTCATGGTTTGGAGGGTTGATCTACTGTCGGTAAGGTACAATCTCTGATGATATAGCAGATAAATTAAAAAAATTTTTTTAAATTTTAAAATATATAATTTTCTCTTCTGCTCATTGATTGAAATTACAAATTTTAATATTTTAAACCAGAATAAAATTTAAATTGTGTAGATTTCAGCAATTTTTCCCTTTTCATCAGAAAAATAAGAAGTTGAATGTATATTTTACTTTATCCAACTTATGATAATTTAATATGAATAAAAAACTTTTAATTTTTTTTTTATATAATAATATGTACTACACTGAAAAAAAAAGATTACTTGATTCAAAGAAATGTAGTACTGAATACGTCCAATCATATATTTTTTGATCTAAAAATATGTTGCGTACATCAAAAGTGTGTTTTTTATTTGAAAAACACTATTGCTTGAAATAAGAAAAATTGTAAAATTGGATTATGGATCTCTGTGACTTGTTCTGCCTATGGGTACGCTACGATTCACTTTACCTAAATATACTTAATCCATCATTCTCACTCCTTTCATTCTCTTAACATGCCTAAATCATTTTAATAAATTCCTTTCCGTCTTGTCAAACAGTGTCTTCTCTATACCACATCTTTGAGAATCCTGCCATTACTGATTTTGTCGATTAGTGTTTTACCGCGCACATAGCGCAGCTATTGCATGCTCACCACGTGAGTTTTACTCTTATCATTTTCTTGGTAGATCCAGGTCTCGCTACCTTACAGAACAGTAGGTGGAAGTACATAAATATATATTCCAATGTTAGCTTTATTTGTATCATTATTACTTCTGGCAATGGCTCCTACTGATAAGCTTCCTACCCTTCTTTATACACTGATCTCTCAATCGATCTTTCCGTCATTAGTAAATAAAGCAACAAGCTACACGTACATTTTAACTTATTCTATTCTCATCGTCTAAGGAAATGTTTCATACTGCTTTCTCACACTTTCCTACGTTAATTTTATGGCCCATGATTTTCATGCTAGTATTCAGTCTGCTTAAAATTCATTGCAGGCCTTCGATCGACTCTGCTTTAACAACCTTTTCATCTGCAAGCGCTAACCCATGCTTGCTTATGCAAATGACCCTGTGGTCTGACAATAGTCCTTGTCTAATCAGTCGGGGGTGTTTATCTGTACCATTATTGATATTATTTATTGATTTAAAATAGACCCGCGCTTTTCGGCACATACGCAGTTGAAAAGGTTGCTTACAGTGCTCTTATCGATACGAGAACGGGACAGCCAATGAACGCCGATTGATAAAAATAATATGCCGACTCGCGGTATAGGTGGGGGCCCCTCTAGCCTTAGAATAATTTGTTCGAAACATTTCAAGGCTGTTAGAATAGCTGGCAGTTTACTTTATTTGTATCAAATTTGATACACATTTTTCTAATAGTGCATTCTTCCTACAATCGTGGTGCCACATACTTCATTAGAACTCTTAACAGTGATTTCCCAGAACATTGTAAATGCGTTCTCTATATCTTTATTGTGAATTAGGATCTCCCAAAGTAATCTATCTAGGCGTTCATTTATTGTAACTGTAAGTTCTATTCAGTGTCTGTAACAGCCCCTGACGCTTGGGTGATCCCGTTGCGTCCCCTTGTAATCATTAAACGTGGCCGCATAGCCCTCTTCGTACGGAGAGGACCGCAGACACACTATTGGCTGATATTTCAGGTTCATTGATGCAGTAGCTGTCTGTGAGAGTTACAAGTTTCCCCGCAATCGTTGGACAGTGAAAAGGATATGAGTAGCTTTGAGCCCAAGAGTGTTTCGCCTGTCTGCATCCAGAGTACAAGCCCCACTCATTCTGATGTTCCTCGGTCAACCAACTGTTAATATCTTTAGTGACTAACCTACTGGAAAGCCTACAACTGGCTCGAGTGCAGTAAAATTTTCTTTTGCTGCTATCTTTGCTAGCCTGTGCGATATCTCATTGCCCTTGATGCCGCTGTGTCCAGGGATCCAAGGCAGAGTGACTCGGTTTTCTGTCGCTGGTTTATTCAGTGCCTCAAAGCACTTCCATACTAGTAGCGACGTGGTTTTTGTTCCATTTAGGGCCATTATAGCAGCCTTGCTGTCTGAGCAGATACGAATGTTTCTTTTATTGCCATATTCCTTTGCCTTTTAGGCGCACTGGAGCATGGCTACAATTTCAGATTGAAGAACTGTGGCGTAGGACCCCATCGCAATTGTGAAGCCCATTCTTTTCCTTCCACGATATATACCAGCTTTTGCGTTCTTTTTGTTCCTGGAACCATCAGTAAACCCATTGTCTCCATCACTGGGCAGGTGACGGCCACGGCCTTGATGGTGAGATGGAAGGGCTCCAAACCTATTTGTGCCCTCAGAGCTATCGTGGGTGTAGACTTTGAGGCACCAGTAATGCCTCTCAGAATCAGTCCCCTGATCCTTTCCTGTCGAGACTTTACAGTGGACAGTTCAAACCTGCTTCACCAGACCACCGTTACATAGGTTAGCCTGGGTCGCAGCATCGCTGTGTAGATCCACATTAGTGTCTCCGATTTTAAGCCCCAGCTTTCCCCTATGACTCTTCTACAGAGACAAAGAGTCGCTATCAGCTTCTTGTACTTGTTTTCCAGGCGCTCGTTCTATGACAGCTTCTTATCCAGAATGGCTCCTACGGATTTGGCTCGTCCTTTGATTTTCAGTTGTTACCCTGCCAGTTTCAAGGTACTCGTGATTCCTCATGTATACCTTCTGTTAAATACAACTGCATCCGTCTTAGTCGGATTAACTGATAGTCCAGTCTTCTTAAATCATGAATCTACTATTCTTAATGCTTGCTGAATTACTCCGAAGAGCGCATCCAGATGCTAGCCGCGCACGATAACCAGTATAATTCAATTGGCCAACATGTGATAGGTCCATTCCACGACTGCAATAGGCACATCGTATGCGATTATGGCTGCCCTGATCACATATCCAGTGGTGTAATTAAATGCTCCTTCGATGTCCAAAAAGGTTCCAATCGCGAGGCCTTTCTGCTTCAGTTGTTCTTCGATTAGGTTCACTGCTGCGCTTAAGGCCGTCTCAGGCGAGTGACCAGCCCTATAGGCGTATTGTTTGTTGTCAAATGGCCTACTTGACAAAACCTTAGCGCGGATGTATCTGTCCACAAGTCTTTCCACTGTTTTTAGTAGGAAAGATGTATGGCTAATCGGTCCGAAATCCTTGGGTGAAGTAAACCCGATCCTGTCTGCTTTCGGAATAAAGACTGCTCTCGCACCCCTCCATGCCGTCGGAACATAACTCAACGTCATACTAGCCCTAGCAAGTCTCAAAATCGGCCCTATCATGAACTCACCAGCCATCTGCAAGAAGACTGAATATATGTCATCTAGACTAGAAGACTTGTAAAGACTGAAGAACTTCAGGGCCGATCTGACCCTCGCTGGAGTAACGATCTCATTGGCAAGCCGCCGTTTCGGGGTCAGTAGGGCCGCAGGCAGCTTTGATTACCTTGGAGGCAATAACTTTGTAAAGCACGGGAAATATGCTTTGATCAAGTGAGCCAAGGTATCCACGTCAGACTCTGAGTATCCCCCGCCGGACAATTTCAGAGTGCCGAGAATTGCATCCGGATCTCGAGAAAGCAGCTTATCCAGCCTAGCCGCCTTTACTCCTTTCTCGATATCAGTGAAAAAATTGGCCCAGTTTTCATAGTTTGCCTTATGTATTGCACTCCTATATTCATCTCTCATCGTCGTAAATGAGGTCCATAGTTCCTTCGTTTTGCCAGTACTGGCACGTCTGAAACTCTCTCTGATTTCCCTGTGAAGATCTTTGAGTTTCGCAATCCACCAGTGTGTCTCGTCAGCCTTTCGGACCCTTGAAGGTCGACAATTACTTTCGTAAGTTGACACAATTTAAATTCTAAAAAGTTCTCGTAGAATACATGCTAAACTACCTAATGCGCGACCCGGTCCACACGGATCGTCGACTCAACATTTGGAATTGTTTTCGTTATTCACAACATTTAAATCTGTAAAAAGTTCTCGTAGCATACGTGTTAAGCTACTTGGTGCTCGATTCGGTGCACGCGGATCGTCGACTCACAATTTTTAGTTATTTTGGCTGTTGGAATCATTTAAATTTTGAAAAAGTTCTTGTAGAATACGTGGTAAGCTACCTGGTGCGCGATTTGGTTGCCCCAAATCGTCGACATATCATTGGTTGTTCTTTTGGCAATTGGCACAATTTACATTCTTAAAAAGTTCTCGTAAAATACGTGCTAAACTATTTAGGGCGCGACCTGGTATGCACGGGTCGTCGACACATCATTTGGCATTGTTTTCGTTAATCATAAAATTTAAATTTTTCAAAAGTTCTCGTAGAATACGTATCAAAGTACCTGGTGCGCGAACCGGTGCACCCGGATCGTCGACTCGCTATTGGTAGTTATTTTGACAGTTGGCACAATTTAAATTCTTAAAAAGTTTTCGTGGAATACGTGTTAAACTACCTGGTGCGCGACCCGGTGCACCCGGGTAGTCAACCTACCATTTAGAGACGTGTAGACTATTGGCAAACCTAAGATTTCCTCTTTTAACGCAGGCTAATTTTCTCTAACACTTACATGTTCTTAAGAATATTCATTTGTGTTTAGCGTGTCCTAAGCATGGGAGACGGACAAGAGCAAGGCTTGCGCCATGCTAATTCAGCTATGACCCATGCCTTAGCCAGATATTTTTAAGTTTAAAAATCACATTTTTTATTAAAACTGCACCGATTTGGGTGAAGATTTGGATGGTGATTTTAAAGGAAAGAGCAAAGAAGCATCTCGGAGATCATGATTTTATATCTCCCAGATTGCTTTGGGCTAGAATGAAAGTAGGAATCAGAAGATTATTTATCATAGCATGCTACGCACCAGTTGACAGTGATCCCAGAGAAGTAAAAGACGTCTTTTGGGACACTTTGAACGACGCAATAAATATTTGCGATCATGGTGAAAGAATAATTCTACTAGGAGATATGAATGGATAGGTAAAAATCAGGATACGGAAAAAGTATTAAGTAATTTTGGGGATCCAAGAACAAACTATAACGGAAATAACTTAGTTGGCTTATGCTTAGAAAGGGGTCTGTTCATTACAAATACTTGGTTTAGGCATTAAATGATCTACATGTACACCTGGTCCAAAGGAAATAACCACAGTATAATTGACTTTGTTGTTGCGGATTAACGACTAAGAGAGTTAGTCAAAGATACAAGGGATATGAGGGGTTCTGAATGCAACACTGATCATTACCTTCCGATCCCCAAAATTAACTTAGGTCGGGGATGGAGATAAAAGAGAACAAAGAAAACAAAAAATTCGCGAATAAAAATTGGGAACCTACTGAAATAGGATGTTCGAATAGAGTTCCAAAATAAGATAATTGAAAGCATAGATAGGGCAACATGGAAGGAGCTTATAAAAAACAAAGATATAGAGGGCGAATGAAGAATGTTCCGGGATATCATGGTTAGGTGTGCGATAGAAGTGTGTGGTACTGCGGTTGTAGGAAGAATGTCTGGTGATGCGTGATGGAATGATGAAATTCAGGCTGCCCAAAAAGTAAAGAAAGAAGCGTACAGGAGAACTTTGAACATCGCAGGTCTTAGCAATGAGGAAAGAAATAAACGTATAAGTGATTACAGACACAAAAAGAGGATACTCAAACGATTAATTAAGGAAAGTAAAGATAAAATTAGAGCAGAAGAAGAGAAGAAAATACAAAACGACTTTGAAGGAAGTAAGAAAATGCCTTATAAAACAATTAAGGGAAATAAAAGTATAGAATTTGTCAACATGAGAAATAGTAATGGGGAAATGCTATATGATGCAGACGGGATACTAGAGGCTTTCAGAGACTATTTTAGGGGACGATTCGGAGATGAAGCTATTGGACACCACAGCTGCGATGTTTGACATGATGCGTTAGACAACTTAATTGAGAAAGTCTGTGTCACTGAGGTTAGGGATATAATTAAGGACTTAAAAAACGGTAAGGATACCGGGGTAGACTGTATTAACGCTGAAATGCTTAAACACGGTGGCGAGTACATACCACATAGACTGTGCGAATTGATAAATTTATGTTTTGAGATGGGAGACGTCCCAGACGATTTGAAAAAAGCAATTATCGTACCAATATACAAAAGAAAGGGAGATAAAAGCGACTGCAATAATTACAGAGGGATTAACTTATTAAGTACCATAAGTAAAATATACTCAAAAATACTTATTCTTAAGGTAATGAAAATAACAGAAGCAAAAATTTGGGAAGTCCAAACTGGGTTTATGTCAGGAAGGTCATGTACGGATCAAATGTTTAACTTAAGGCAAATAACAGAAAACATTTTGAGAGTAGGAAAAAAAGTTTTCTGTGCATTTGTTGACCTAGAAAAAGCTTTTGACAAGGTAGATAGAAGTAAACTTTTGGAAGTCCTGAAAGAGTATGGAGTCAATGGATGGCTCCTACAAGCTATAAAAACAATATATACAGGTAGCAAAGCGAGTGTAAGAGTGAATGGGAAACTGAGTGACTGTTTCGATATTATTCAAGGAGTTAGACAAGGATGCGTTATGTCTAAATGGTTATTTACATTATTTATGGACAAGTGTTTAAGAATGGCTCTTTTCGACAAAGAGGGTGTGGATCTCGAAACAGTAAGGGTACGTGGGTTAGAGTTTGCAGATGATAAGGTTGTTATGGCAGAGTCCATCGAAGACTTGCAAAGAATGATGAATAAACTGAATGCAAGCATGAAGAGCATGGGCCTCAAAATTAACGCACATAAAACAAGAACTTTGATGTTCGAAGGAAAGAGTAAGAAAACACTATTCAATATTGATAAAAAGTGATATTTCGGGTTTCAGTTTTGTAAAAAACTACGAATTGTTTGCCGGCGTTTCGTGAACATTGCAGTTCACATCTTCAGGTCAGCCCTGAAGGTG
>NC_046661.1:118477493-118493847 GCF_010883055.1 Belonocnema kinseyi | reverse complement strand
CTTCAGGTCAGCCCTGAAGGTGTGAACTGCAATGTTCACGAAACGTCGGCAAACAATTCGTAGTTTTTTACAAAACTGAAACCCGAAATATCACTTTTTATCAAAATGAATCATCGTGAAAGCATAAAAACTATTCAATATAGACGCATAAACGGAGGTGAGAAGATTATTGGTAGAGCAGGGCCCCTTATCAAAAGTAAAAATATATCAAATAAAGCTTAAATGGTAATACATAACTCTATATTTGTACCGACTGTACTATACGGTAGCCAGTCATGGACCTATCAAGAAAAAGGTAAGATTAAAGTCAATGCAATTTACATGAGATTCTTGCGCATGATATGCGGGAAAATCCTGATGGACAAAGTGAGTAACGAAATAATTCTCAAGGAATGTGGTTCAGAAGAGACGTTAGTAAACACATGGGAAAGAAATCGGCCCAGAGGCAGACCGCGGAAAGAATGGTATAGAAACACGAGAGCCCGCATGAAGAAATGCATGAACATAAAAGAAGCTAGTGTAGTATGTCAGGACAGAAAAATATGGCGACAAATAGTTTATAAAAAGAGTGTCAGTAGAGTGAATGGCGCCTGAAACAAAAAACCTTCGATACTAATGGACCCAACTGGGGAACCTCAGATGACGACTTTGTGTGGATCTTCACTTGGAGTGATTGCTAGAGAGATTGATCAGCAAACTGGGTCGGAGCAGTGTTGTGGAACGAACGTGTTATTTAAATAAATATCACAATAATTCTAGATCAGTCTAAAAATTCTATAGCTCTTTCCTCACATTACTCCCTTCCCCACCGAGTGAGTCACGCCTACCCCGAAAGTGAAATGGCTTAATGGTGTAATAATAATATTGCAGTCCGGCCTTCTATTATTGTCGTGGGAGTAAAGTGCAGTATTTAAAATATAATTTTGCAACTGTTTCCACAATAGTGATGAAAACTAATTGTCATACGTAACCAGCTGACAGGCTACAAGGCGTACGGCCAGCTGACTACTGATACTGAGAAATCAGTGAACCTCACTGATTAAACCAGTGCAGGAATTCGACTATGCGATCTAGTGAATTCTCACTGATTTTCAGTGTGACGCTTCTGGATATTTCCACCAGTGATATTTCACTGGAAATCGGTAAAATTTCACTGCTGGTTCATTTTAAAACAGTAATTGTTTAAACTAAAATAGAAGTAAGTTTCAAAAAAAATTAGGTGGATTTTCTTAATAGGTTCTATTAATTCAGTAGAATTCTTGAAAAAGAGGGAAAAGAGGAGAATAGAGAAAAGAATGTGGAGACTAAAACATGAGAGTGATTTATCATAAACAAATACCTAAAATTGTTAACGTACTTAATGGACGGCCTCTTAGTACTACACTGGAGTCTCGTTTTACCGCGCGTTTCGAGATCAAATTCTTTCCAACCACTTGGTATAAATATCTATACATTTTAACTCCACCAACTGATGAGTGTGGCGTAATGATAGATAGTCAAAGTAAAAACTCGTTTATCAGGAAGCGGTGTCTTATCAGCAGCCGCTAGTTCAATAGACAAAGAATGTATAGAGACGCAGAGATTTGAGAGCCTTGGTAGAAATATTCTGGGACACTTGATATCGTGACGGCTTCCGGGATACGTTAAAATGCGCCAAGTAGGATACGTTCGATGTTGAATACTTACTGCTGAGTGCATTTGCAGTTGTTAATGCGTGGCACGCATGCATCTCCACGCAAGTTCTAATGCGAATCGAAAGAGCGCTTTGTCGTTACATGCGTTCTTTTGAGTCCGCTCTCTTTGATTATTGGTACATGGCGATTGCTTTATTGTCGCTCGGCCAAGGCACGACATAAAGCGATTTATTGCATAATTTATCGTTACGTCTAACTCTTACTCGAACAATAGCCACCTTACCTTTTTTATTGGTGCATCGTGCATCGTTCATATGCAGGAAACTATTGTCGCGCATTAGTTCCTTCTCTATGATTTAATTCTTTAATTTCAAAGAATAGTTTTAAGTTTCAAAACAAACATTGGGCTTGAATCTAACTTTAAGCCAAAAGTAGACTTAATTTTAGGTGTAAAAAAGTTTGGCTAAAAAAAGAAAGAATATTTTTAACAAGTAAGATCTAAAAAAAGCTTTAAAAAAGCTAGACATTTTTCAATTTTCAGCATTTAAAACTAAACTGCAAATTAAAGACTTCAAACTTGGAAATCTTCTAAATTCAAAGCATTTAGGATTGAGACATTTAAAATTCAGCACAATTGTGGGTTTAAATGTTCGATAATGTAGAATTTCAAAATAATATAGCCTTTAAAATTACATAAATTAGAATTCGAATTTAAAAATCTCAAAAGGCATGGAGAATTAATATCAAATTGGAACTTCAAAATTTGGCCAAAACATAAAATAGACTATTCTTAAAATAAATAACAAATTACAATTGAATTCAAGGGAATGAAAAAGCAAGACTTCTTTTTCAAAATTCCCTGACTCTTCACTTATTTTTCCCTGACCAGTTTTTCATTTTCCCTCACCATTAACATTCGAAACCCAGCAATTTAATTTTGTAAAGTTTTAAACAAAGCATATTTCATGAAAGGAACCAACAATTTCAGATTCAAATTAAGAAATTTCAAATTTATTAATTTTTTTAACCATAAAAATGTGACTTTTCTGCCGTAGAAAATGAAATTTTAATTTAAGAAACGAATATTCAACAAAACATTTGGATTTTCGATCAGGAAAAATGACTTTTTAACCAAATACTCATACATTTTCAACAAAATTGTTGATTTTGCAACTAAATGCTCGAATTATTTGCATTAAAAGATGAATTATCAACCAAATAAACGAATTTTCATACAAAAAAAGATTTAACTCCAACCAATAACAGTGGAATTGTCAACCATATAGTTGAATTTTCTAACCAGAAATATGAATTTTATAGAATCCAGTTGATTTTTTAACACAAAAAGATGAATCCTTAACGAAAAATGTAATAGTTGATACTTGAAAAAAATATATAGTTCAATTTTCAACCTATGAATGACTTCTAAATAAAAAATCTAATATTGGATAAAATCTAATATTCATATAATGAATGTTTTATCAGAAAGACGAATTTTCAACAAATAATTATTTTTCTATCAAGAAAAAAGAAAATTTCATCCAAATTATTATATTTTCAAGCCAAAAGACGAATTTTCTGTTAAACAGTTGAATTTACAATAAAAAAGTTCATTTTCAACCAAATATATAGTTTCATGTTGAACCACGAAAATTGGATATTGCAAACCAAGCAGATTAGTTTTCTACAAAAAATACCAATTTTCAAGTAAAAAAGAAAAATTTTCAACTAGAAATGAAAAAGTTACATTTTCAGCTAAAAACATTAATTTTAAGCAAAAATAAAAAGAATTTTCAACAAAATACATGAATCTTCAATTGGAAGAGTTGAGTTTTCAGTTACAAAATTAATTTTTAAAAAACGAAACAAATTTTCAATCAAGCAGATCAATATTCAAGTAAAATAACGAATCTTCAATGACAACAAAAAACGATTTTTCAAGAAAGTTCAACACCTTTAAATTTAGGTAAAATTTTGAAGTCTGAACCAAGTAATAAAATTTGTAACAAAAAATATTATTTTTAGGAGAAAGCAACTGAAAAAAACGAAATAGAGATAGGCAAATGAATTACTTAACAAGAATATATTATATCAGGGGGGGGGGGGCAAATTCATTTTCAAAATTCCACAATTTTTACCTGACCAACTTTTTATTTTTCCTGAACATTAATATTCAAAATATTTAAAGACCATAAGCTTACTCGTGTAACTCTTTAAATATAAAAGCTTTCATAAATGGAATAAAACAGTTTCAAATAAAAATTTAAAAGATATTAATTTTGTTACCCTTGACTGCTATTTAAAGTGCATCTTATGGAAATTCCTTGACTTTTGCAATATCTTATTCAAAATCCCTATCTTTTCCCGAACCAAGAAAATTCTCTGAATTTTCCCTGATTTCCAGGTTTTCTCCGACCTATGGACACCATGAGCAATGTGTACTCTCACGAAACTTTTGAAAAATATCAATGTACCTAACGTTTGCACTATGAGGTGTTTTGGACGAGGCACATCTGACCTGAGCCTCTATATTTTTCGTGCCAGGAACATCCGTTTTAAGAGGCTGATTGTAATAGCTAGTTGAAAAAGGGCACTGAATAGTATTACGGAATTTGCCACAATACTAACCGGTCTCAATCATAAGGAAAAATCTACTGGTAGACAGTAATGGTAGGAAAACAAGAATATTGTTTCTGTTGCGAAATCGGGAAACGCATCCACATGAAATACGTCAGAGGTCCCTGATTCGAATGCAGTCTAACATAAATTTTTGTCCAACAGCGGAGCGAAAACGCTCGTTTTCGATCCGTTGGGGAGGAGCGAAACGAAGCAATTCCACGCCTGAAAATGTGAGAGGATGGAAAAGTTCAAAGGACGACGAACGATCTGATGGCACACATGGCTCATTTCATCAAATATCATGCATGATAAACATATATTCTTACATTTTTCTAAAAATATAAAGAATTATACATAAGATATTTCGATCAGTCATTTCAAAGTTACGATTTCTGCTTTGCATAATGGAAAACGCGAAAACTCTCTTTCGCTCCGCTGTCGGACAAAATAGTATGTGGACCACGAACAAAAACGGTCTTTTGCGCCTTATATGAAAGCGTAAACGCCCGTTTTTGCTCTCGGTGCACAATATACTATTTCTCGTTTTTCATAAAATTCGAACGCTAGAAAAATAAAATTAAGATTTTTGAATAATAAGTGGCACACAATTTATAATGATAATTTCTTGTCCAAGAAGTATATTTCTTGAGATTCGAAAGGCCACTTCCGTAATGGCTTTCTTGGCCCGCGGTGTCTACTGGGTAAACAATTACACATAAACGTGGTTTACTGCAGTGTCGCAGTATATCGTATTTCTTATCAGTCTTGAAGACGAGACGAGCAACTGTTTGTGAAAGCGAAGAAAGTAGATTTCAGTTGTTCGTCAATTTCCTGGACACGAACGCGGTTTTACCAACGAAATAATAGTAAGCCTTTGCAAATCGTGATTCTTTCGAACACTGAATTGGGTTGAAATTAGCGGTTTCTGGGTGTATCTGAAACACGAAGTAATCGAACGAAATAATAGCGAGATTTAGATATTTTTGTTGGAAGTTATTCAATTGAGAGATTATTATAGTATTTATGGCTCGATTTATGGGAATTATGAATAGGCTTTCTTCTTTATTGTTTTCATGAATTATAATACATTTTTACTGACAATGAATAATAACTAAAAACATGCCAGGTGGAGATTTACTATAATTGCATGAGTCTGTACGATACCAGAATAATCACTGTACTGGCGCAGTACCAAGCCAGTAGCGTGAAAGGTACTGGGCTAGTACAACTCTTCTTGCACTGAACCATTATTGGCACACTAAGATAAAAGGTACTATCCCAGCACGGTTCACCCGATTATTTGAAACGGGTTTTGATACTTTGGAATTTTCTGGCTTTATTTATTGTTGGTTAATTCATTTCTTTTTATAATTTCTTTTTCTAAACATTGAATAGATTAAATAATACCCTGATGGAAACATTTTTACAAAAAGGCATAGAACACTAAAACCATTTTTAGAGGAATCTTCAAATAAATGCAATAAATTATAACCGAAATTACAGGAAAGCACAACTATTTTCTGATATTCGGACGAATTTTGTCATTATTTTATATTTTTTTATATATTTCTAAATGTCATTATTGTCTCAATTTGCTACAAGAATTTACATGAAAGTACAACTACAATATTTTACAACTATGAGAATCTACAGCAATATACCATTTTTGCCACCAAAAGGTTGTTCTTTTTTATCTAGGATGAAAAATAATTAGGATATTGCAATGAGATCATTTTAAATTAAATTTTATACTATACATGATAGCTATTACCAAAGAGCTTCTTTGTTTAAACTTTAAAGGAATGTTAAAATATTAAAAGACAATAATGAATACTCGCTGTTGTATAACAATTCCTTACGTTTAAAGTTTCTTTTTTAATTTATAGCAGTCTATTAAACACCATAAATATTTAAACACGTTAAATTTTTTTAACTTCTAAAATTAAAGCTCACAAGTTTTTACATTCAAACGCTTAATAATTTACTCGTATAAAAGAGAAGCATTTAACATCAATTGTGTTCAGTAATTTTCAATTGACATTTAAGTGGTTTTACTTTAATGCATATTTAAATCTGGAAGAGAAAACATTACAAAAAATTATGATAATAATTTAGTTATCTAAAGGATGATAGCCCCTATATGTATAACTTAAATTACTATCAAATACCAAGGTAATCTGTCACTCCTTATCTAACTTTTCTACAAAAATGCGTTTGCTCCGAAAAGTGTATAGTAGAATGGACCGAAAATACAAAATTTTTGAAAATCGAAAATTTTTACTGCTGAAACGTTGTAAAAGAGGTACAAAAATTTGGAATTTTAAGAATTTAAACATTTTTTTACGAAAATTATTATAATTTTCGTTTCTATAACATTTTTGGTATTAAATGCTAATGAAATATTTTAAAAATTTTAAAGTTATATATTTTTGAAAATGAGCAAACATAAGTAAATTGCATTTTTTAAGATTCAGTTAATTTGTATTGAAATTAAAAAAAGATTAGTACTTATTATGTATGGGAATCTATTATTCCCTTAGACATAAAAAAATGTTTTGTCAGACTTAACAGATGGGAAAAAGGCAAAAAAACCCTTAAAACACACATTTGTAAGAAATATAACAACTAAAAAAAGGTATATCTAAAGAATGTATAGCTTGCTTGTCCATTGCAACTGAAGTCACAAGTTGTACAAAAAAATAAAATAAAATAATAAAAATCAATTTAATCTTTAAAAAATCATATGTGATTATTTTCAATCAGTTCTGGCTTAAAATCAAGTTATGTATCTTTTTTTAATTTTAATTTTTCATTAGCATTTAATACCAACAAATTTAAATCACAAAAAAATCGCTAGAATGTTGGCCCTCTTCAGGGACTTACTATCGGCTAGAAAACTATAGGCATCTGCCTTTGATGCTTAACAACTGAGTCAAAAAAAATGCTAACGCAACAAAAAAAACTGTCATATAAAAGCTGAAAGTGTTATACGTAAATGAGCTTAAAGACGTTTATCTAAAAAAAATTGTGCTTAGCAGACTGAAAAATATAAAAATAAAGTAAGGATTTTCGGGTACATTTAAGAATAGTCAAGTTTAGAGCATTATTTCTTACACAAGGGGCGATGGGAAAAATTTGAAAAAATTCATGAGTATGAGGAAAACTGTTACCAACCAGATACAGTTGAGAAATTAAAAAAATTATAATAATTATTGCTTAAAAGTACAAAAATGTGCAACTATATTATCTTCAGTTCTAATACAGATATTAAAGCGATTCAAACCGCAGACTGTAATGGATAGCCTCTGTATTTATTTTCTATAACCCGGAAGGATGTGTTAGTCTTCTTTTTTGTGAAAATCGCGATATTCTTAGACATTTCTTTTGTTGAAAAATAAGTGACAGAAAGCAGGGGGGCCCTTTTTTGTTTTACTGCCGACCGCTGGTGCCATTCTTCGACCCCTGGTTCTGAATGCTTGGATGGCACCTGGACACGGGACGAAGAAAGGGTCCAACGGTCTGCAGTAAAAAAAAACGCCCCCCCCCCCCTACTTTCTGTCACTTGTTTTCCAACAAAAAAAATGTCTAAAATATCGCGATTTTCTCAAAAAATAAGACTAACATATCCTTACGGGTGACTGAAAATAAATACAGAGCCTATTCATCACAGTTTGCAATTTGAATCGCTTTAATATCTGTATCAGAACTGACGATGATACAGTTGCACATTTGTGTACCTTCAAGCAACAATTTTTATTATTTCTTAAATTTCTCAACTGCAACTGCTTCACAACAGTTTTCCCCATACTCATGAATTTTTCAAATTTTTCCCATCGCCCCTTGTATAAGAAATAATGCGCTAAACTTGACTGTTCTTAAATGTACCCGAAAATCCTGACTTTTTTTTACATTTTTCAGTCTGCTAAGCACAAAATTTTTTTTGCATAAGCGTCATCAAACTCATTAACGTAGAACACTTTCAGCTTTTAAATGATTGTTTTTTTTGTTAGGCTAGAATTTTTTTTGACAGAGTTGTTAAGCTTCAAAGGCAGATGCCTATAGTTTTCTCACCGATAGTAGCGGCCCATGGGGACAATTCACAGGGGGTGACGGTCGGTCAGTTAAGATCTTTAAGTAATAATTAGTTTACACTAAAAAACCTGTTTAATTGGTTTAGGCTTACAAACAATGTATTTTTGTTAAAAATTTGATGAAATTTCTATGGCAGTTGAACTTTGAATTCCCAGATATTATTGAGGTTTGCCGTGATAGTCAGCGGCTGAAAGTCCAACAAGTCCAAAGGGTGAAAAGGAAAAGCACTAGTCTGAGGGCCTGAAGGAATTCGATGCTCTCTACTTTTCCACATTGGTATAGAGAAATTTGGAATAATGCGTAGTATTTTTTCAATATTAGCCATTTTAGATTTTTTTAAATTTTCTATTTTTATATTATAATATCTAATAAATAGCTTACATCTCTCTTTACTATTACAATCTTTTTTGACTATAGGGTTTTGAGCTACAAACAGACTTAAGTGGTGATTTTTTAAATAAATTATATAGGTACTTATTAATTCCAATCACTCATTATTTTATAATTGAAAATTATAAAGGTTTAAAAAATTAAATTGCTAAGTATTAGATGTACGACATTAAAAATTCGGCTAGTAGGCTACTTGAATATAAAGCATTCAAAATTATTGCAAATTAAATACCCTTCAAATTAAATTTACTACTTGTCAGATCTGATTTTCGCTACGTATAGGACAACCGGTCGGTAAAAAGGAGGAAAAAGTAGAATTAACATTTTAGTCCTACAGTACCAGGCAGATTTTTGAGTCCGCTAAAAACCCAATCGAAAAAAACATGCCTCTCTTTTTTCGTGGTTATTTCAGCGATAAATCCAGACGATTGAACCCTACTTGACGAATATTAAATGAAACGAGGTAGCATGTGAGAAAAACCGACCTTTTTCCGTTTTTAACTTCAAAAGAGAATTTTTCAATAATATTATATTTATAAGAAATTTTGTGTATGTACTGAACTTATAAATTTTATTTTAATGAAGAATACACACTTCATTTTGTTTCTGAAGGCAGAAGTTATATACGAAAAAATAATTTCATTGGTATTTGTGCAATACACTTTTTTTGTAGTTTCACCAAATTCGTTTTCCGATGGCAAAACGTTTTGTTAAACCAAGGTAATATTTTGTTGAACCAATATAATTTTTGGTTTAATCAGCAAATCACAGTTTTATGATCGAAGTGCATATTTAGCCTAATATAGAAGCAAAATATTTTATTAATTAATTACATTTTTCTAAATTAGGACGCCCAATTGGTGTCAAATTGGCGCCCAAGAACTATTTGCGCAAAATCGGGCGCATTTTCATTTGGGAAGCTTTAAAAAATATCTATAATGTTTTTTCAGCATACAAAATCTTTCTTGTCTTTAAAATATACTTCTAAGAAAATTGAGAATAATAGATCGTTAAAAACGACGAGTTAATTTTAAAAATTCGGCAAATTGTCATTTTCAAAGAACTGATATTCTCAATTTTTGGAAGTATATTTCGAACATAAGTATATCTTGCAGATAGAAAAACAAAAATAACATTCATGATTTTTCTAAAACTCTGCCATTACAATTTTTTATTCCATTCCGACTCCGTCCAGCCTATGATATTAATTGATTTATTTCAAGTTTTGTACACGTTACAAGGGACCTAAAAGGAAACTTTTGAATGCGAAAGTGTTTTCAATTTATAAATTTTTTATTTCGAACCACCCATCTGCCCAAGAAGAAAATCGGTCGAGTATTGACTGCACTTGGACAAGCTTCCACAATTTTCATGTTACTTATACTTAACATTTCCTTATTTTCTTGGTCTCAGTTAGAAGAGGAGATTGGCACGTTTAATTTAAAAATAATTGTTTAAGCTATTTATTATTATTTAAAAGAATATCGGCTTAAAATAATGCCAGAAAGTTGTAGTTTTTTCTATAATTTTCCACTTTTTGGTCAATTTTCAATTAGACTGAGGTAACAATTAATTAAAATTAACAAACATAATTGTTTAAAACATTTTTTATTATTTTTAATAATAATGTTTTCTTTGAATAATGCTATAAACTTCTGGTTTTTCTAAAATAATAAACTTTTTGTCCACTTTTCACTTACTGATGTGATAAAAAATACAAGTTAACAAATATAATTATTTAACCATTTGATTACTTTTTACAAGTTTTTTAATAGAATGGTATTTCTTTCAAATTGAATTATTTTTATTCATTTGCCAACGTTTTGAAAATTTTTGATTCAAACAAAAAAGCTATCTTACAGAAAAGAAAAAACAAAGAATGGAATGATTAGAAGTAGGTGAGAGGAGTAGGTCTGCGTAAATAACTTGTAAAAATTTTGTTTTCAATTACAATTCGAAGTTTATTGGACAGCGTAGAAGAAAAATTTGGAATTGCACATATTGTACAATCACCCCACCCCCCTCCACCTCCTCCCCTTAAGAAAAAACGTTGTCATTGATGATAATATACATAACATATATGGAGATTAAAAATACCTCAAACAAATAATTTATTGAGTATTTTTAATCTCTTGCTCTACACAAACACACACACACACACTCTAATATTTTTAAAACATTGGCAAAGAAGTAAAACTCGAGCTCGAACGGGATGAGTTCTCGCAGCTTTCAAAATTTATTTGGAGTATTAATTTTTGGAAATTCAATTACTTCGAAAAATTTGCTTGAATTCAGTAAAAAAATATTTTTAGAATTACAGTGAATCCCCTTCAATAGCCCTCCCTTCTATAGCCCTTCCGAGAATTGATGTCGCGCCGTAGGTAGATATAACATGAACAGCGCGGGTTTCGCGGGTGTCACTCAGGCGAGTAGTCAAGCGTGAAACAACAAAAGCGGAGCGGGCTACAATGAGTTAGTTCCCACCCACCATCAGCCCCAAAATCGGCGCTATAAAAGAGTTTCACTTTATTTTGTTTTGCCCTTTCAGAGTTCATTTGCTCTCGAGCCGAAGAACGTCCCCTTATTCTATCTTGCAGCTCAGTTGTTTAAATCAGGGAATTTTCTGCTTCGGATATTTTATAATTCGACCATTTTCTGTCGGAAATTTTTAAATTTGGTAATTTTATCAACTTTTCGGCAATTTTTTTATCGGGAAATTTTATTATTCGGGAATTTTACAGAGTCGTGAATGTTATTTTTCGGGATTTATCAGTCGTCCCACAATTTTCAAGAAAACCACTAGATTTCACTCATCCATTTTTTTTTATTCAAAAACTAAAAAATCAAATACTTCCAAAATCCCGGTCAAAGGTTAAAAAGACTGTAGGATATGAGCAAAGATGAGTCACATATTTCAAAAAGAAGGATTTCCCCGCACAAAAGCATGTCCGGGGAGATCCCGACAGAGTCTTAGTCACTCTATCAAAATCGAATGATTTTTCATCTCTCATCTAAAGTTCTTGATCCAAATATGATATAAGATATGGTATTGAATTTTCAGCTTCTTTTTTCTATCGAAAAGTAACTACCCAATCCGAAAGCAAAGCTCAAATGCACCGGAACACTCTCCCGGATACTCGGCTCCATAATTCTCCGCCCCTGACCCAGGGGCCTTCTGAGTTCTAGTCCTTGCGAGTGAGTGAGACAGAGCTAAAGACGTCGATTGAATGGCAGTAGCGCGAGAGAGAGGAGACTCTAGACTATATAGATATACAGACTGTACTCGCTGCGTATCAACCAACCAGCTGGTTGGTTGTCAAGGCAGCCGCGAGCGAGCACTGCGAGCAGTCGCCAGACTCGCCAGTAAGACGCGGCACTCCGCTAATGCGAGTGAGTGTGTGTCGCCCTTTCGTTCGTACGTTCATCATAACTTCATCCAACATCATTTCCCTGCATCGTCCTCCAAAGTCCACTCTTTTCCTCCCCTAATCAGCGTCCATTAAGAACGTACGTTCGTTCGATCGTCCACCTTGTTAATTGTGAGTGCTCGTGTTTTTCGTTCGTCGACGGACGACTCGTCTGCTCCCGACTGTCGAGGGACGTCCGTCGTGTCTGCTTCGTGCAGTGAGTTCAGTCTGCCTGCGCGAAACAACAACCTCGCCAAGATGGCCGCCGACACAGGAATGGAGACGTGTCCCTCCCCAGAAATCGCGGACTCCAGGAAGCGGCCTCTCGACTGCGACGTGGAAAATGGTGCGACGAAGAGGTCCCACTACGGCTCAGGTAAATCCGCGAAACATAACCTCAAAGTCGACCAACCACCGACTAACGAATTCTTCAAATATCTCGCGCTCCAGAAGAAGGTCCGATAACGTCCTTCGATATTTCACACTTTTACCAGCTTTTCAAATCGATTTTTGTGATTCTGACCCTCCGAAGAAAATTTTCTGGAGCAAATATCCCGGGAAACCGTATATAGTTGTAATTCATTCGGTTGAGTCGGGACTCGGGAGATGAATCGATTGCTATCGGCCTTCAAGGAAGTTTGGTGCGACGTGAAATTGACGTGTTATGTCACTCGCACACGCCTTCGAGTGAAGCAATGACATTCGCTCTCGAGATCGTCCAACGGTTAATGGAATGTTTTTCTAACTTGAGGTTTCGATTTTTATAGGATAGAATTAAGTGGCTTTTTCGGACTTTCAAGTCCTTTTAAATTCTTGACTTTTACTCTCCTTTTCTAAATTCTACAAATTACCGGAATGCGATCCTGTTTTTAGAAAATTTTACGGATTTTACAAGTCGCGTTTTTCTTTTCTGTCTTGAAATTTGTAAATTTCGTAAGATTTTAGTTTTTTTAAACATGACCCATTTTTCAATTTGACCCCGTATCGATTTTTCTTCAGGTTTGTAAAGATTTTTATATTACATATATATGTTAACCTAGTTGCTTTTGTGTTAACATTATTTGACTGATTTCAAATTCAAGGCCTCTTAAATTAAACGGTCCTTTTCTTTAGGGAAATAGGAAATTGGAGTAGGAAGTGCTTTTCTGGACCAAAAGTGACGTTAATAATATATTTCTCAATCACTTTTCATCAAAAATGCATATTCACTTATAAATTAATTAAAAAAACCTAAGTTTTTAGGAACATTTTTTTACTACATTTCCAGCGAAAAGTGTAATTATTGTGATAATTTATCAAAATATTCGAATATATGACGCCTGCGCCATACCTTTTTTTTAAAGTAAGCTTCAAATTTTGGATATTGGCAATCTGAATGTACCAAAACTCCAAATAACTTTTAAATATTAATGAGATTTTATATTAAACCTTTTCAGATAAAATAATCGAAAAAATACTTTAAAATTTGAGGATCTTAAAATAAATGAGTTTCATGATCGGAATTTTTTTTTAATCAATGTGTAATCGCAATAATACGAACGAAAACCATGATTTATCAAAATAATCGTGGCTGCGTACATCTTTAAATTTTTTAAATAAATTCGGGTGTCAATTTCATTAGGAGCCTTAAAAGCATGATCTGGTAACGTTTAAAAAGCCTGTTTAATTATTGGATTTGTTTGTATCTGGTTTTATGGAAAATTGTACGAACTTCTCGTCTGTAAAATTAAAAATTCAAACTTCACATGTTTCCAATTTGGATGCTTGAAAATTCGATTTCTCCAAATTCAAAAGACTCATAAAATTTAACTAATATTCTTGATTTCAAGAATATAAGACTGTCGAAGGACGTACCGAAAATTGAAGTCATAAATTTTCGTGTTTTTAAGTTTTAATGTTGTATATTTGTAAGGTACTCAAATGGTGTTACAATTTTGTCGCAATTGTGAATTGTAGCTGATCTATTTTGCATTAGTCTCAAAATATTTAATTAAAAAAGTTTTAAAATTCTAAGAATATGAATTAAACTTATTTTCGAATTTACTAATTTTAAGCATCTAGATTTTCATAACCGAAGTTACAAATTCAACGCTTTTCACAAGGTCCCTATTCTGGCCCCTATAATTATATAATGTATAATTAATTACCCTAAATTTACTAGAGAAAGCAGAATTTTCTAAACTTGGCCTATTTGAATTAAATAAAGTAAAAAAAAAAAAACATCAAAATGATTATAAATATTTTTACATTTTTATACAGAACTTGGTGACTTTTCAGGCTTCTCAAACAACTTATTTGAATTCTTCAACTTACTGTACTTCACAGGTGTTTATACAAGGCAATAAATCTAAAGTTTCATTCAAATCAGAATCTGTGTAGACACTGCCCATGTATGCGTTGGATTTCAGGATTGTATCTCTAGGGCGTAAATTTTATTTTTAAGGTCAACATTTTATGAAACTAAAAAATTCGAGGTTTTTCCGTTTATTTCAGTAAATAATAAAAAGTTGTACATCATTAAACAATAAATCTCTCATATCATAATTTTTTCTCTCAAAACCACCATTTTTCGGGAAAAGGTGGAAAACGTTGGTAAAAAGTGGCCACAAAATAATGTAAGTCACACCCCTACCTATTTCTCATATATCGCGGGGAATCCCTGTGACTGGTGACAGTGATAACTACAGGCCTCGGACGCACCACACTTTTGAGCAATGACACTATTTTTATCTTTTTTCGAGAGAAAAAAGTCCACTAAGGACCCTGTTTTCTTACAATTTTCCGCTAGAGTCAACATTTCTTAACTTTTCTTCGATAAATATTTTTGAACGTCTTCGCTATTAGGCTAAAATAAAAATTAATTTCGATCTGAAAAAAAAACGAATTTACAACTAAAATTATGAATAATAGAAAAGAAATAGAATTTTTTTTTAATTAGTTGAATTTCACACACTGGAATGATTAATCTTCCACAAAAGGATGAATTTTCAACAAAAAATTTAAACTTTTAACTATTAAGATGAATTTTAAACAAAAAGAGTAATAATTTATATCAAAGCAAAACAAAAAAATTTATTTCAAATCGAGAACAGTTGAACTTGCCCGAAAAGCCTTTCCCATACATTTTAGCGAGTTCATGTTAACTTATTAAAATATACAGGCATACAAAAATCATAAAATAGAATTTTAACAAATTATTCAAAGTTGTAAATTTAAAATTTGTGCAAATCTAATAATGGTAACAAATAAAAATGCACTTTTTAATTATTTCCCCAATTTATATTATATATATAAACAATTATTTATTTCCATAAAATTTAAAAGAATAATCGTATTTTTTTATTGAAATGTCATTGTTTGGAGAAGTAAATTTTTCTAAAAACATTATGTAATTATTTAAATAATTATTTATTGTCTATTTTAAAAGTTTCTAAAAATTGAGCCAGAGATATCAACTTTCCTTTTAAATTAGTAACCTATGCTACGTTTGTTGAATAATTTCATAATTATTATACATTTCTTTTAGTGTTTAATAAACTTCTATTTGTTTAAACAATATTTATTTGCTCAAGCAGTTTTTTTTCTATAGCTAAACAAATGAAATAAAGCAGAACACATATAATTATGTTTCTGACTGTATAGTGTATAGAAAGAATACATTTACCACTTTTTACTTGTTTAAACAAATATAATTGGTTTAAGTAATTCCTTTTCCAAAACTACTTTTAAAATCGTGGTTAATTGTATGTTTTCTATTTTATTTCAGTTTTTTATTTATTGAAAAATAACTGATGGAATAAAATTGGTTTAAACAAATAGAATTATATTGAACATTAGAAGAAATTGATCAAAATAATGTCATTATTTGAAAAAAGTGGACATCTCTGACTCAAATTTGAGAAATTTTGAAAATAAACAATAATTAATTGTTCAAATACTCACATTTTTTTTAGAAAATTTGCTACTCCAAACAATGACAAAATATTGCATTTTAATCAGAAAGTACGATTATTTTTTATATTTATGGGGCATAAATAATTGTTTAAATAATTTACATTTGTTTAAACAATCGAAAACTGTTTAAAAAGTCATGATAAATAATGAAATTGCCCATGAGTAATCATTTGTATGAAAAAGACAATAATACGTACAAATGTAGTTTTTTTATTTTTGTGTTATATTTGGGGTGCTGTGGGGATATTGGGGGGGGGG
>NC_046661.1:118455100-118477393 GCF_010883055.1 Belonocnema kinseyi | reverse complement strand
GCCCTCTAGAGTAGAAAAAATTTTTTAGTGCATTTTTGAACCACCCTAGTGTACAATGTACACCTTAACCCGGAAATGTCTCCAAGCTGAATCCTTGGCATTGGGAAATGGGAAGTTCGAACATTAGAAACCTCTGAATATTTGAATCGATTTAAATATGGAAATCGTCGACTTTCATTTCAACTCTTTGAAATTTGAGTACTATATTACACGTCGCATCCGTTGATTCCGAACAAGCTTGTGTTTTGAATTTGACATTTATAAGTGTGGGCGCTTGCGTTCGTTGATTAATATCACAGGCACTAACTCGTGACGCTGCAGGTTTCATCTTTAGTTTCCTCTTCTTCTTTTTCTTCTTCTTCTGGAACTACTTCCGGATTAGGAAAAGTGACTCTAGTCTGGCCAATGTGCTGCTACCGCGGTCAGTTTCTATAATCTTCCAAGTAACTTAGAATATGAATAATAAATGCATCAACATTTTAAAAATCTAGTTGAACTGGCTGAACTGGCTAGGATCTGGACTTGTCGGGCACCGTTGAATTGAGGTCGCGGGTCAAGGTCGAACCAACCGAGCACACGGCAAGCACGGGCTTCCATCTGTCAAACAGCTGTTTACATTTGATGACATTTTACTACGTGTCAACCACTAATTGTCGTTGAAGATCTCTTCAGTTTTCTGCTAATTTTTAATCGATAATATGGGTAGTTTCGTAATTCAATTTTAAGATAAGAAGAGTTCCCAGTAGATTTTGGATCCGGAAACGGGGGGGTTTTAGGCCATCCGTATCTTATCTCGCATAAATAAAAAATTTGATGACTGAGGTTTTATATTCGCCCCATAAAAAAAACATCTGCTTTTTATCGAACCTGAAAAAGTTCTGGAAATTTGAAAACTAGCCTGGACATTTTTCTTGATATTTCTTTTCGAAATTTTAATAATGATCTTTGTGCTTTTCTGCTTATTTTTAAAATTCAGTTCAAAGCTGCTGCCTTTTTTACAATTTTATATTAACCATTTTCCAATCATTTCCATTTTAAGGGAAAAAATTGTTTAATACAAAATACAAATTTCAAATAACTATATCTAATAGTTCAATTTTCAGCAGAAAATATGAATTCTTGCCGAAAAAAGTAATGCATAATTGATATTTCAACCAAAATCTATATTAATTTTAAATCAAAAACAGTTGATCTTATCTATAAAAAAAGAAGAGTTTTTAACAAAATAGTGGAATCTTCAACAAAAAAAGATTAATCTTCAACAAGTTGTATTTTCAATCCAAAAAGATACATTTTTCCCCAGAACAGAAGAATTTTCTAAAAAATAGTTACATTTTTGACCCGAAATTATGAATTTTCAAAAAATAAGTTAATTTGAAATCAAATAGTTGAAACTTCTACCTAGAAGATTAATTTTCTACGTTAATAATTAATCTTTTTTTATATCAGTGGTTTAATAATATGAACAATAATAAAACTACCCTATTTTTAATTTAAGGCTCGCCTTTGAAACCCCTACTTGAAGTCGCTTCCCGACCTCATCTCGGACTGATATTTAAAACCGTGTCACATTACGGTATTTAATGAGAAATTAAATCCCATATTATTATATGATCCCTAACTGCTGAGTTGTAAGCACAGGGCATCGCAAGGAAAGTAAAGAGTCAATAGTGGTGGAATTCGAGCATCTATATTCTATAATCTATAAGGATGAGCCGTGGCTCAGTGGGCAGCGTTTCGGTTTCAAACCATGACGGCCTGGATTCGGAACCTGATCCAGAGCCATTTTTTGGCACTATCGGTTCTTTGCAGCTCTTCGAAAGTATCTAATCGTTTGATGAATAGGTCAATGTGAGGAAATTTAGAATAACAAGTTTGAGCAAGAGTTACAAGACTTCAATGTAAACTGTAAAGGCACCGAATTAATTTGTAGATTTAATAAATAAAATTATGCAATTTATTAGAACTTCGCTTACTCATTAAAATATAATTCTGATTTGCTTCTTCACACGAAGATAAGTGGATGTTAAAATCTGAATATTCAAAGAAAGATAATATCCTACGTTTAACTGTTTATATTTGAAATAAAAAATCTGTTTTCATGAAGTATAAAGATATACCAAAGAACTAAAAATGTTAAATAATTCTATGCTAACCGTAGAAAAGGGAATATCAATTATAAAAGAAGTATTCATACATGCATTTTACAAAAGACCCTCTAAAAATAGCCTTTTTTTGTTGAAAGAAAATGCTATATTATTGGCCAGGGATTTTTTTACTGTCGCCGAATTTTAGCTTTAGAGATTAGAGAAAAGATTTTTGAAATAATTTTATATTTATACTAAATTTGGCTTGGTTTATTTAGGGTATCTTATCATACTTATCTAGTTAAGTTAAATATTCTAAGCTGATTATATTTGAAGTAAACAGAAAATAATTCTAGTGAGGAATATGATGACAAGATTTCCGAAATTAGGAAGTTATTTTGAAGAAAGATTTTATGTGAATATTTCAGACTTGAGGATATTTCTGGGCTTCCATATGAAAAAGGCCGTTATGGTCGGTTGACAGAAAACGCGGAAAATAAAAACTGATCACAACAGGCCTTTTTACATGAAAGGGTGGATTGCATGTGATTGCAAATCATTGAAAGTAAAAATGATTTTAATCTTGTACGGAAAGTTTTAACTATGAAAAAATTGAAACTTCAAGTTTTTAAAAATGAACAATTTTAAACGTTTAAAATTTTACAATTTTAATATCAGATTTTTAACAACGTATACAGTATAAATTCTCACTTTTAAAATCTTACACTTTCATATTTACAGGATTTCAAGTGTGACATTGCCTGAAATCAAACCATTTCGTATTTTTTAAATTTTAAAACGAACTTCTAATACAGCATTCTAATTTGAAACATTGAAATATAAAACATTAAGAACTAAATAAATGCCAACGGAATAGTAATTGAAAATAGGAAAAAATCGAAGAAAAAAAACGTATAAAACATTTTAAATTTATTAAGAAACTGTTTCACTGTAAAGGGACAAAAATGATTATTTTTAATTTATTTTGCTCTAGGACTCCAGTTTAATCAAAATTACGTATAGTCATAGAACAAATATTTTGGGCGACTTCAGTAAAAATAGAAAAGGGTTAAGTACGCGGATATTCAATGAAAATATAAGTGTAGAACGAATATTTTCAGTGTGTCTAGTAGTGTTTAATTCATAAAATATTTTTCAGCAGTAAATATGTTAAAATCCATTTTCGTTCACTGTTAATTATCATTTGTTCGTGGAGAACACCGACTGTTCTCTAGAAGATCAGCGGTCCTGAACGGGGTTAATTTTACTGACCTTGCAATTGACCTAAAAATTCTGTAACTGCAGTACATTTTTTAAATATAATTAGATATATCAAATCAAGCAAGTGTTTCAAAAAGTATTTTTTATATCCACTTACTCTATTACAAAATTTTATTAAACTGATTTATACTCTGAATTTCTTTTCAATCCTTATTTTCATAAATTCTGATCTAATCGTGGACTACTTCTTGTCTATTTCAAATTGCAAGGAAATTGTAAATTTCGTAGTTTTAGTATTCACAAAGTATGCGAAATGACTTCAAAGTGACATTCGAGGTGAAGTCAATAACTTCTGCAAGCGTTTAGTATAATTGTCAGGATAGTACCCTGCTGCACTTGAACATTCAGAATAATATGCTCTGCAAACTATAATAATAATACCTAATTTGTAAAACTTATTTCTTAACATTATAATTTATTACCTGAATAATGTTCAAACTTAACGTTATATTTATTATAAGACACGCAAGAATTATTAATTTTTAGAATTAACTTTCATACAATTAATTTATTAACTGATGGCAGTGCGGATTGAGTAGAGGTCAAGCATTTCTGTTTGGTGGCTTCGTATAAGAGTTTGGGTAATTAGGGCTTTTGGAAGTGATGTGAGCTTATAAGGTTTTATCTCTAACGATCTCCTGTGGGAGGGGGGATTTTATGTATGTAAAAACCCGTATACAATCTAATCTACAATTAATTTCTGAAAGTTGGCAGTATTCACATTGCAATACAGAAATACACATATTCCAGAAATAAGGTCAATTAGATCACTTACATAATTAAATTGTTCAAGGATTCGTAAAATGCAACGAGTTTATCTAGTTGAATTTTTTCTAGATTGTATATTACTTATGGTATGAATGTTTAGAATGTTTACTTGAGATTATTTTTATTGATACAACTTCATATTTTGTTATTTGCAGTGAATTTGTATGTTTCACAAAGTTGTTTCATTTCGTTTTAAATTACAAAGAATATAATATGAAAAGTATTGTATAAAAATTATTATTTTTCCAAGCAAATGAAATGGAATTGCGTAAAATTGCTGTATTTCATTCGTTAGTTTAATTTTGGTAAAAATGTAAGGGTGGGGCTAGTTGTTTCGCTTTTTAGGACAAGTCGCGAAACCTGAACTAATATCAAAAAGCTGGACGACTAGACACTTCGCAAATCAAATACCGAAGCGAATGTGATAAGTTTCGTCTTAATTTAAAAAATAGTTTTTTGTTTTGGTTTTATCAATATCAAAATAATCATTTCATAAGTATTTAATAATTTCTTCACTTCTTTTGAAATTCCCACTTATAAAATTCATTGAATGTTTCTGAATCAATAGGAGACGTTTTACATATCAAATGATTACATAATATGACCTGGAATGCATTTACAGTTTTGCACCTGTAAAAACTAAAAATGATGCTACATATAGCTTTCATATCGTCTGTCACAATTGCTTGAACTTGAGGAATTTAAGAAGACTTACGGTGCGGATGTATGACCGAGGTTTAAATGCTTATAAAATTTCTCTTAAAGGACTGTTAAGTGCTTTATATTTTTTTACTGATCCATAGATGAAAAAGATATATTTATGATTGTTAAATAGGCCTTTAACCGGGTGAAAATCCTAGGTAATTACAATTAGTTGCATTCTAGACTGAAAGCATGTCCTACCTTTTTTGTTTACGGAGGTCTGCTGTTCTTTTTAAAGTGAGACTCAGGAATGATTCTGTTTTGAATATTCCGGTCATCATATTTAAATAATTGTGTATGAAGTTTGAAAAGAACATTCGATTTTAACTTAAAATTAATTAATTGTTATAGTTATAAAGCTATTGAGGGATTCAGGTTTTTAAAATTGAAGTTTATAAATTATTCTTTTCAAATTAGTTAGGAAAATTGTTTATTACATTATTACAGTTGTTTTCATATTCCATTTGAATATTTCCGTCGAGTTTTAAAAATACTTTTTTTTTCTTGGTGGAAGTATTAACTTTACTTGGAATAACTTGATAATAAAAGTATTTTATTTAAGAAAAGGGAAATTTTACTCAACGAGGTTTTAATAACATGTTTGAATTCAAGTAAATTACAATTTGCATACAAAATTTTGGATTAGAATTCTTGTAAATCTTTCTGACTACTTTTTTTAATAGAAAAAAGGTCAATTTATATGGAAAGTAGCTGAAGCTTTTGAAGGTGTCATCAGGTCATCTTTACTTCCGCCTTTGAATGAAATAGTGTATGGCTCTGTTGCTCAACAATACAAAACTAAGTTGTTTCAAAAGTGGCAATATTTTTTATCTGCATAATTTTATTTTTTTAAAATAATTTTTGTTCTACATAACACCCAGTTAATTAAAAAAAAAAAAAGATATTGTTTATAAATATCTCCAAAATGTTCATCAAATTTTTTTCGAAAAACTTTAAAAGTTATGATTGATTTTTAATCTTTGACGAAATCTGAAAAAGATACTGAAACTCGGGATTAATTGTAACATGTCATCGCATTTAAATCTTGAATTAGCAAAAAGGTGCCTTTTTCCATGTTAAATCATAGGAGTTAACCGAGTAGAATTAAAAATACTTAATTCTTCGTAGATTAGTAGAAAATTACAAATCTTTACAAAAAATACAAGATTTCACTGAAGTTGTTAGAAACACATCTTAAATTCAGTTCCGTATCGGATTAAGAACGATTATCTTTAAAAACAATATCAAACTTATTAAAAATCCAAAATTTTGAAGATTTACAACTTTCTTAGGACCTTTAAAGATTTTTAGAAAATAAAAACATTTTATTATTGTTTTCGGGGAAAATCTAATCTAATTTTTCTAGTTTAAAATTGATTAAAATAATATAATTTGGAAAGTTTGTAAATTTTTCGATTTATTCTTCAATTTATAATATTGAAAGTGATAACGTGGATTTTTATTTTCTGAAATCTTTAAATTTTACAGTGTTCAACAGTTTAAAAAAATAGATTTTTTCAGTTTAATGGTTTTTAAAAACTTAAAACTTTAGGATTTGTTGTTTTTTAATAACAATTGTTCATGATTGTTATTTTATATTCTGCCGTTCCTTTAAAGTTTAACCATAGAAGCTCTTTTTTAAACAGCTATCACTTTTACGTCCTAATAAAAAATTATCTCACTGCAATATTTCAAATATTTGCCATCCTAGGTTGAAAAAGAACATTTTGGCTGCAAACTTTGTAAATTATTGTAGTTGTAAATTTTTGTGGTTGTTCAAATAGTAGAAAAAAGTTGTAATTTCGTGTAATTTTGATTGAATTTTATTGAATTTATTTGTAGATTCCTGTAAAAGTGGTTTTAGTTTTTTGTACTTTTTCGTAAAAAAAATTTCCACTAGGGCTGTTCAACCTTTTCAGTTTCATAATTAACGTGGTTGTAAAAATTGTCGCGCGTCTTTTTGAATAATTATTATAATTATTTGAATGGTTTTAGTGATTTTCGGACTATGTATGTTTGAAATCCGGAATCAGCACAGACTGATATGAGACTGAATGGGTGCAATCATCAGTAGGCCGGGGCTTTAAAATTTTTTTTTCTTTTTCTAAAATATTGAAAATTTTTCTAACTGCCCTGATGGCTTGGGCAGGTCGGAAATACTTTTACCGGGAAAATTGGTTCTTCCCAATTCGCCTCCGTACGCAATGGCTCGATTATTCTGTACTTCTAGTAAACAAACTGATTTCTGTTTGGAAAGTGAAAGATAATTTGTCTTTCTTTCCCCCGTAGGAGGAGATGGCACATATCACCTCAAAGTATTGGTTCCGGGGGTGGCTGCTGGAGCCATCATTGGAAAAGGAGGCGAAACGATTGCTCAACTACAAAAAGATACGGGGGCTAGAGTCAAGATGTCCAAATCCCACGACTTTTATCCTGGTAATTATATTTTCCCCTTCACACACACCGACACACACACACACACACACACACACACACACGCCAATTAACCATATTACATATTATCTTCATCGTATTTCAAAAGAGTAGTTAAATATAATAGCAATCTCGCTACAACTGGAATCCATAATCTGACTTACTCTTTTTCAAAATAAATTAAAATCATTGAATAATATGGTAATCCCCGCTGCAATATATATTTTAATATTCCAGGAACCACGGAAAGAGTGTGTTTAATCACTGGCAGCGTTGACGCGATAATGTCCTGCATGGACTTTATTATGGAAAAGATTCGTGAGAAGCCTGACCTCACGACAAAAACGACAGTTGATTTCGACACTGGAAAAGCTACGGCGGAAAGAGACAAGCAGGTATTTTAACAAGAGAGTTGGCAAATTATGAGGAAGTACTCACAAGCTTTAGAAATTTCATCGCTAATTTCATTTTGACTAATTTTTTACACTACCATATTGTGATAATCCTTGATGTTTATTCCATATTAGCAATTATAATTAATAATTTTTCTTTAACCATGTTACACTCCATGAACTTAAATAAAAAAAAAGATAAAAATTTATAATCTTTAATGTTTGAAGCCTTGAAAAGTTGGAGACTCTTCAAATCATAAAAAGTTAGATATGCTTCAAATGTGAAAGGTCTCCTAACCTAAAATTTAATTTAAATTTTAAATCATTCTGAAAAGCCATTCAATATAAGAGGTGGACAAACGTAAAATATTGAAGAGCGAACAAATTGTAAAACCTTCCCACTTTGAAACACGGAAATTTAGAAAATCATACAAATTTGAATAGCTATAAATTTTTCGATTCGCGGAAGTCTACTCTTCAACAAAATTGTCAATTTTTAGTTATCTATCGTTTACCCAAAGAATAATTGAAGAATTATTGAAATAGTACCCAAAAAATCATGTTTGAAGTTAGATATTTGTTTAAAATGTATCAATTCCTTTATTTTGGCCCAGAGAAATTAAATTCGATTCCAACTTCTATATTTATAATATGGATTTTACCTCATAGAAAAAAATGTCGTCAGCTAGTCAGAAAAGTAGAAAATAAGTTATTACTAGATCTTCCTTTTTTTGTACATTTTTCACATGTAAATTTATAAAAACTCGTTTATTGTGATTTATCGTTTTTTATTGCAAGTTATGCAAAAGAAAAGCTATTTACTAATGCATTGAATAAGCAAGTTCTTCTAAAGTGTGAAATCTGCATGCGTTCAAGGCAGACTGAAAATGTCAGTTTCTTTTAAACGTATTTTCACTCGAGATTGTTTCTCAGGATTATCTCTTTGCCTTGAGTTTCTACTTTACTGCCAGAGAATATCTTTTTTAAATGGAAAATGCTTTTTTTTTTACAATTTTGATATCATGTTTCTTCTATTTTTAAAAAGTTCTGGTCTACGTTCAAAAGTTAAGAGAATGAAAAACATCGGGAGTTAGGCATTCGAATTACGAAGACATCAAATTTGAAAATACAACAGAAAATTATTTACAAATTTTAGCCAAGATGTTTAATATTAATCCGGCCTCAAAGACCATAAAGTTTCCCATTGATTTAATATGTAAACAGGCAGCTTTTTGCTAATCTACGATATAAAAGCGATGCTAAGTTATTAGCGCTTTTTGAAATAATTTTTTTACGAAAATCGCCATCAATTGGAAATTTTTTAAAGTTTCTAGTAGTTTTTAAAAATTAATTTTTAATTGTTTAAACAATTTTATTTTATTTAAATTTTAAAGTATCCTACACTTATTGCAGAAAAAGCCTAAAAAAGGTGGGTAATATATTCCAGAAATAACCCTTATGTAATTTAGGGATGACGCCTTAAATGTTTAAACAATTTGTTCTCTTAGCAATTTTTATATTTATTTCACGATTAATTCCATTAAGTTTTTTTAAACATTTACAAGTATTCATAGAAAACAAAGTGTTACCAAAAAATATTCCAATCTGCCGAAAAAAAATCAAATATTTAAACAAAATAAGATTCTTATACAATTTTAATTTGTGTGCACATTGAAGTATTCTTCAAAAAGGATCTATTACTTTAAAATACTAAAATATATCAAGAATTTGATGTACGTTAACAAATAGGTATTATTTAAATGATTCATTTCGAAACTTACCCGAAAAAAATCAAATGTTTGACGAAATTATAATGACTAAACAATTAATAATTCGTTTGGAAAGTTACTAGGTACTTCTGAATACATACTTATAATGAATTATGAAAAAAAGTCCAAAAGCGCGAATAAACTCCAATTTTACATAAAATTCAAATATCCCACGTATGGGATAATTTTTGGGGAGCAATTCGACTTTAAAAGTTTCGATTGATTCTAAGTCTTTGACAAAACGGTAAAAGGTTAAACTTTGTACACACTGAATAAAAATAAGGGCCACCATAATGTAAATAAATGAAAGCTAATGATAGTTACTTTTTTGGACTTGAAATTGGTCGCTTTTAATCCGATTTTAGCCCTGAAAATTGAAAGTTGTTTCCTATAAATATCTCCACAATGTGAGCAATAAATGCGGGGTTAAGGAAGAATTGAGAAATCTGAATGTCTCAATGTGTAATGTGCGACAATCACGTGCGATTCATGAGCATGGTCAATTGAAGGGAAATTAAACGCGTCCAGTGGGAGCAATGAAGTCAGAGTATGAGACTTTTGCTTGTTAGCAATGACCTAGTTAGAAAACGCTTGTATGGTTAATGATGAAGAAGTGTGTACAATTTCAACGACATTGCACTGACCTTCGAACTCTCCTGATCAAAAGGAAAGGACATTATTTTAGATAATTGAAAATGCGCAAATTAGAAACTATTCTTTAAAGTTGTTCGGATTTGAATTCCTCTTTTCATTTTCATTCTATATGCCATTTCCAAAGTCGTGCAAACACTAAAGATCTACAATTCTTCATCCATTAAGCATGAGCCATTTGTAACATCCTTCGACTTCTCTTTTTATTGCAGGTATGAAAATACAATATGAATACCCGTCATCCGAGTAATTCAGGCATAATGAATAACAATTTGCATGGAAATGCCAGAGATTATTACAAATTAATAACATCTATAAACTGATATCTTAATATCTGAACTCATTTAATCATCTTCTCGAGAATAACTTTTAAGATTATCTAACTGTTGAGGTGATTGGAGAGGTAAGTAATGAATTTTTCTGGTGTGTTTCAGGTGAAGATTTTAGTGCCCAACAGTACGGCGGGGATGATAATAGGAAAGGCTGGAAATTATATTAAACAGATTAAGGAAGAATCGGGTTCTTACGTACAGATAAGTCAAAAGGCAAAAGATTTGTCCCTGCAAGAACGATGCATCACAGTTATTGGCGAGAAGGAAAATAATCGCAATGCTTTGCTGATGATCCTGGCAAAAGTAGCTGACGATCCACAAAGTGGAACTTGTCTTAATGTTAGTTATGCAGACGTCAGTGGTCCTGTAGCCAATTACAATCCAACCGGAAGTCCTTACGCTCAAGCCCCCACGAGCACTCCAACCTATACCTCCACAGCTGGTATAAACACAGGTTTGTTTTTAATATTTATTCATTTTTATTTAAAAAAAAAAAAAAAAAAAACACCTTTTCTATCCATTTCACTTGGAGTTTTCTCAAATGTTTCATCAATTTTTAAATTGCTAATATGTAAAAGTGATTTCACATATTTTCAAGTAGGGGTCGCAAAATTGAAATTTTTCCTTTAAATGGTTTCCTTCTAGCGATTCACATTATAATTATTATTTCATATTAAAATTTAAAAAGTGGGAAACTTTTAAGTTAAGAACGCTAATTCTGAATTAAGTGTTGTAGAATAATTAAACTTTAAAGGTTCACAGTATTTCTCACAATACTTAAAATTATGCAATTTTTAACGATGAAAATTACAGTGATTTTTTATTTGAGAGAAAGCACATCTCTTGGTAAAAAAAATAACCAATCGTTTTAAATGTAACTTGATACTACCTGATATGATACTTATTAATAATATATTTATAGTCTTTAAAATTTCTACAATTTTAATTTAAAATTATAGTTATATTGTAGAATATTGTAGATTCAAATTGAAATATCACAAATTTCCGGATCATTTCGCTATTAAATATCTTAAAATTTCATACTAAAGACCTTGATAGTCAATTTTGAATTTAATAATTTTATATGTAAATTTCGAATCGATAATTTAAGATTAAAGATTAATTGATAAATTAAAGGTAAATTAATGGATTAAATGATAAATTGATTAAATCAAGCAATTTTTAATTGAAAAGTTTAAAATTGTACAATTTAAAAAAATGAAATCATATAGCAATATTGTTTTGTATTCTTTATTTTAATTTTTAATAAAAAATCACAAATTTGTCCGATTTTTAGTTAAAAAATTAACAAATAAATCATTTCACATTGAAAAATATTTTAATTGAAAATTTGTAAAATGAATAATAATTCTAAAGAAAGATTTGAAATTAAAAAATTAAAAGTCAAATTAAAGTTTAAAATATTTTCGGTAATATAAATGGTTACAATTTTAGAGTTCTGAATTTTCATGATGAACACTAAATTTTTAATTTTTCCCTTTCATAAGTTTTAGTTTTGCAGTTTGAATTGAACTGGTTGAATCTTGGAATATATAATAAGTAATTTAAAAAATATTAATTTTTAAGCGATTTAAATTAATTTCAAATAATTAAAGTTCTGAACGTTTTGAGTATAAACATTTTTAATATCACTATTTTGAAATGTATCCATTTTTAATAGCTCCCATTTAAAATTACTATTTATTTTAAAAGTTGTTTTTTTTTTAGAATAATGCAATTAATTTTTACGATTGAGAACAATTTGTTTAATCAGTTTTAATGTTAAATTATAATTTAATTATGTAATAACAATTTAAAATTCTAGAATTTCAGAAGCTTTGACTTTGATAGATTGAGTTTAGTTTTCAATACAAAATTTGTTACATTTTAATTGCTTTGACCTTAAAATTATTCAAATTCAAAAGTCTTATATCTTTAATTATTTTATTTATTTTATTTTGAAATTGTCCTGCTTTTGAAATTTTAATTTAAAATCATACTAGTTTCATGATTGGCCAATTAAAATTAAAATTGTTTAATTTTTAACGTTTTGATTTAGAAATTATGTAAGTGAACTTCTTTTTCTAATTAAATTGTCCAAAAAACGTGGAAATAAAGATATGTCTAGGCATTTTCGTCTCCGCTAATATAGAAAGTTTAAGTATACATTTTTTTCTGGTGTTCAACTTACAAATGATAAAAATTATTAGTTGAAAATGTCGGTGGTAATTCAGTTTTAAGATTAGAATGAGCCAAATTAAAAAACATTGCTAAATATTTCAAAAGATTTAAAAGATTTAAAAATATTTAAAAGGATTTTGAACATTTTTACAAAGATTTCAGAGATTTCAAAGATTAAAAAAAATGTTTACGCCAGATTAAAAATATTTCACAAGAAATTCACCTTTTTTTTAAACTTTCAAAAGATTCAAAGGATTTCAAAGATTTGAAAAATGGTACGGTACATCAGATTTCAAATATTTTAAAACATTTGGAAACTTTGAAACGATTTCAAAATTTTTCAAAATAATTTAGAAGATTTGAAACAAAGATTAATGAGAATTTTTACAAATATTTCAAAACATTTGATAAAGATTTAAAGATTTCACAAAAATTTCCCAAAGATTTCGAACATTTCATAAAGATTGCAAGAAATTCGAAGATTTGGAACATTTCAAAATGAAAATTTAATTTCAAAAGATTTTTATTTTTTTAGAAAAGTAGTAAACCCTATTTCTGTGACAGTTAGAATATTTCACGCATATTAAACAAAATATTTGAATGATTTCAAATGATTAAAATATTTCACGCATATTAAAAAAAAAATTTGAATGATTTCAAGTGAATACAAAAGATTTCAGTAAAATTTTTAAAGAATTCTAAAGATTTCAAAAAGGGTACGCAGTACACACTAGATTTCAAATATTTTAGAACACTTCTGAGATGTCAAACTATATTAATACAAATGGTTTCAACAAATTTGAGAAGATTTCAAAAGTTTTAAATGATTTCACAAGATCATCAAGAGATTTCAGCAAATTCACAAAGATTTAAAGGATGTCAAAGACGACGTATGTTCGCAGAAAATTAAGAATTTGTTTATTTATGTTTCTACTTTCTTGAAAAATTGTTGGCCGATATGAAATGAAGTAGATGTTTTTTGTCATCTATAATAAATGGTTATTTCATTATTTGATGCAAAAAAGGATCTGGAAAATACCTTGAATTACATTCCTAAGAATCGCTGAAAACACTTTTTGGTCATTTTTATGAATAGGACACAATGTTTATTTAAAAGCTTCTAATTTCTACCCAAGGTATTACATAATTCTTATATTATGCAAAGTGACGAGGAATTAATCTTGAATTTTACACCCATCATGTTCCTCCCCAAATGTGAAATTGATGAGTACTAAATCTTTGCCAATTTGATTTCAGTGAGCCTTCTGAATGGCGCCGGTCTTAGCCTGAATTTGAACCTGGGCGCAGCCATAACAACAGGAAATGCGCCAGTGACGACGCAGTTGCTGGAGCATATAAAGCTGAATTTGCGAACGACCGGGTTCACCGAACCGGCTGTGACCGAGATTTTAACCGCAATAGCCACTCTCGCCAAGTACAATATCCTCGGGATGGGCATCGGAATGCCATCCGGCATCAACTACCTCGGAACCCCAATGGACAGTACTACAACTGCCAATGGATCCAACAACAATGGTGGCGTCTTTGGACCGATTGGGACGGTACCAGCTCTTGGCTCGACCTCGCCCACTCCTCGCAACACTCTCGACCGATTTGAGCCATTTGATCCGTTCCGGCAGAACAACACAGCCAGTGCCATCCACCTGAACAACAATTCATTCGGCCTCGGCACAAACCAGTTATCACTCGTAAGTAAGAGTCCTACTCAGGTAGACGCCAACAACAAGGAGACCAAGAAAGTAGATATAGAAATTGCAGAGGTTATAGTGGGAGCTATTCTGGGACCCGGTGGTCGTGCCCTCATTGAGATTCAGCACCTAAGTGGCGCCAACATTCAAATCTCTAAGAAGGGCATGTTTGCGCCTGGTACCAGGAACCGCATAGTGACTATCACGGGTTTTCCCAATGCAATCGGCACTGCTCAATACCTCATCGAGCAGAGGATCAGCGAAGAGGAGGCGAAGCGAGCGCGTCACAACGCCATCGCTGGCATGATTCATTGATTCGATACCGAGAACAACCACTCTCGCTCATCTTCGTTATCCATCCCTCTCTTTCACCATTTCGCACCATCTCTATCTTTTTTTTCTTCGTTTTCTTCTTCTTATTCTTTCTAATATCTATCCGGCAGCTTCTTCCCACTTTCTATCTCCACCTCTGCGCAAACAGAAAAGACTATAGCTGCAAGATAACGTACCTAATTGAACTAAGGTAACTCTTATCTCAGGTATATATAAGTATCATTCAAAACAGAGAAACAACTATATTGTTGATCCAAATCACTCGGAATCGCCAACACTTTTCTTGTTTCAATGTCTCGTTGCCCCATCTGCGCTTGATTGAACCAAGAAGGGAGGTTGTCGTCACATCAGCTATAGTTTTTCCGTTGTACAAGCTCTTGAAACAATCCCGACAAAATTTGTCTCTTCCTTTACCAACATATTCCTTGTGAAATCACCGATCCCTAGTATCGCCAATTCACCAATCAACCAAAATCGCCACTCACCAATTTTACCACACCCGTCGTCACCTATCGCAGCATCACTATAGCGCTTGCATCGTCGATACATTTTACCATTCATACATCCATCACGGCTCGTTAATATTGATCTACTTTTTAAGATTCGTACATAAATATTATACGTTATTATATAGAAGAAATATAACTACTACAATTGTTCTGTGATACACCACGATACGGGGCTTGATCACACGTTTAATATTCACCACACACACACACACACACAGAGAGCCACGCATTAATCACGTCTAGTTAGATGGTTTAGAGTAGTAACTCCAAACGGGATGTGCAGTGAAACTGTCATTACGAGTCTTAGGTTAGGGACACGGTCGTCTTTCAACTTTGATCTTACCATATGAAAGATTTGGTTCTCTGATTTTTATTGAAGATGAGTGCTCCCTGATTGCGGATCAAGAGTCTACGCGGAAGATTTCCAACGTATCTGACGCGTACCTCCTTGGCCTTGACAAGCGAACTATTGGGAGTCAAAATATTATATGCTCTTTTTTTTTTATCTAATCAAAAATTCAAATTTCTACCCAATAATTCCGTTGTCAGCGCAGAAAACTTTCTCAATCCGTGATCTGGCAGCGATCGAGTAGCTGAAAAAATGGAAGAAAAGACCTTGATAATTTCGATTCACATTTTTCGTCCTGACTTTTGTCTTGAGATTTTTATTTTAAATGGAAAATTCTAAATCGATATAATGGTTCTTTATGTGAAATTATAAAATTTCATCTGCATGAGATTTATCTTGGAAAATAATCATTTTCCAGGATAAAACATTTGTGAGTTTTGTTTAATAGTTGAAAATTCGAGAAAAAATGTAAATCCCGTTGAATAAGAATTCAGGATTTTTAAGTGTTATTCAGTTTCGGAATTGTTGCCAAAAAGTTGTAAAATTTGGGTTATAAATTTTCCTAAACTTGTTGTAATTAAGTTGTAATTTAAAAAAAAAAAACTAGTAACTACATTTTTGCTTGAAATTCTGACACTTCTCAATTTTACAAATGTTCATAGAAAATTGTAATTTTCAATTTATTGTAATTTAGCGTTCAATTACATTTTCATAAGTTTTATTTGTCAATTTTAGTTTGTGAATTTATATTTCGGGAGATCTGCTGCATGAAAATTGTTCTAGGACTTTAATTTTTCTATTCTTAAACAAATGGGTCAAACAGATGGGAATTCATTTTCACAACTTTTTGGCTGTGAAAACATTAAATCAATTAATTTTATAATAATAAAATGACACCTGAAATCGTCTATTTTTTAATATTTGGAAATTAATGAGAGAAAAGAGAAATGATGTTGATATTAAGAAAATGGAAAAAGTGCAAAATAATTATTGAATAGGAAAAATAAATGTGCAATATCTTAATATCAACATCGGCAATTCAAAGTTTCTAAATTCGAAAGGTTTGAGATGTAAAAAAGTTTGAAATATTTAGATATCCAAGAAGTTATGAAATTCCCTTCCGAAGAACTGAATGAATTCAAACTACTAATTCGAATGATCTTAAATCATCTTCCAATTTTTCTGAATCTCAATTTAAACTCTTTCCAAGTCAGTGAATCAGACATTGTTTTCCGCGTTATGGGAATGTGCACTTCTCTTCGTGCGACGGAAGCGAGTCGAAGAAACGTTTCTGTTTTTATTATACCGTTTTTTACTTGTTGATTATCTCTTTATCTTCGTAGAAAGGCGAAACGATTTGGCTGAGAGGAAAATTAATAATTATTATCCTGAAAAAGTAAGCGGCAGAGCGATCGCTCGACAATACCAAAGATGCGATACGCAGACAGATCGGAGAGAGCTCGAATGTCAGAGTTAATATTTATGAGCTGGCTGGCCCGGCTGCGCGTGTAAAGCACAAGCTTTTCCCCAGTTGTCCTCTGAATTCATTTATTTTTATTGTATCCCGCTTTTCACTAGAGTTTATTTAATTACTATCGCTTTGTATACAATTTTATGACGATACTAACACAATATTCAAGATGAACTTCGCTCTGCTTGCAAGTATCGCCTCATTGTTTCGCCCTTTCGAGAAGAAAACCTAATTAGCTAAGATGACAAAAACCTGTTTTAGGTAAAGTAATTAGCTAGAAAGATTTTTATTCCATGCGAATTTAATTCGCAAATTGAAGTTTGCTCTGAATTTTCTTCGCTCGATGGCGAATCGTCCTCGAAAAGAATCAGTTTTTGATGAGAAGAGTCTCGAGTTTCACTGGTCGGAAAGCAGAATGGGTTACGATTTTCTAGTGATTAAAATTATATTCCGAGTCGATAATTAGTGAGGGTAGACAATAGGGAAAATAATGGGTGACAGTTTAAAACGTAAAAACACTAAAAAAAGAAACACTGCGTAAGTAACCACAATCGCAGGTGGTACGTAGCGAAAATTTGAGGAATAAAAAAAATAGTAGAGATAGCATCAAAATGAAAATAGAAGATGATTCGGTGATTAAGTGATACTCGAATATAATTCGTAGGTAAAGAAGAAAAGAAATGAAGCGCTGGCTCATCGCTTTTTAAAAGAAGGACTTGTATATTTATAAATATCGTGCAACATTATAATTCACTATGATATATATAAATATGAAAACAGAGCATATATATATACACATACATGAGATAAATATAAGAAGTGAAATGATAATGATGATATTATAAACTGTTGACAAATACATTTGCGTCCGCAAATACAAAATTTTACGTTTGTTCATAAATTCTATGAGAGGACTGGATCGTGATAATTGATAATTAAAAAAGAATCACAGATACCATTATTTAAGATGATACAGAGTAAAGATAATAACAGATTGAATATAATTGAAGATTAAATATTTAAAGAAAAAAAACTATAGATAAATGTTAGCTAGGTTGATATTGAAATTCACGTAGAACGTCTTTAAATCGCTGTTCAGTAAAAAATAGTGTTCGCGACCAATTTTTGATGTCCAATTTTTCATTCATCTTCGAAAACAAGTTCTCTATCTTTTGAAAATGGACCTTTTTCATCTTCCATTTTATAGGTATATTATCAAGTTCCAAAGGTTTCATGTTACTAGTTTTAATCAACTCGACTATCTACACGACTTGGTTTTCATTTACCATCTGCCGAATTTCCTTCTTTATACAAACTACAACTAGTCTAGATTCTTCCGCCGATCGTGATTTGAACATCAGAGATTTTTTTCTGCGGCGAGTTTGTACGCAAGTTTCTCCTCGGAATTTGGATTCGTTGTACTTATGGGCATTCGGATGTCGCCAAAGTTATAACCCTCGAAATTTTACTAGGTTTTTTGTTTGTTACAAAATATAAATGTGGTGTATTTTAAATTTCAAATTCCGAATGTTGAAACAATTAAAATTCCAAAGTTTTTATTTTCCAACTATATATTTATTCTAATGATTCTGAATTTGGGCTTTTGAATTTAAAGATTTTTAAATCTTGAAATTCATATTTTCAGAAAACTTTTGATTTTGAAAGGTTTCAATTTTCAAATTTGGTTCCTTTGAATTTCAAAGCCTTTTGAACTTTGGAAGCGTTTCAATCTAAAAAAAAATAATTGATTTTTTCCACAAAATGTTGTTTTAATTTTTAAAAAAGTTCTATTTTATATAAATAAAATTTGATTGATTTTTCAAATTAAGAGCGAGACTTTTGTATTTAAAATTTGAGGGTTCTGTCTTTGGACTTAATATTTGGACATCGATTTCAGTTATCTTCTGTCGTCTTTTTTAAACTCTTTCTAATTTTGTCACACGTAAACTGGGAGGGAAGCTTAGCTGCGAAATCATGTTGAGAAAGGTAACGCTTTATTTTAAATAATAATTGTACATAACATAACAACTTGCAGGTAGCACGAAAAATATCGATTGCAATGTCATTCGCGATCAAAGACATTCCTTAGAATCGCGAGATTGATGAATTTTAAGTTTTAAGGCCAGCTGTGATGGAATTGACGAATGGTCTCTGTTTTCCAATGAAAGAATGCAAGCATTTGTTTTGCGCAGGAAAAATAACTCGGCGCTGGGCAAGGACCGATGCGATGGAATGGACTTCTCCTGCAAAGAATTTTGAATCTAGTTTAATATCTAGAGGAAAATTAGCTAATCTCAATCTCGATTTTGCCCAAAATATTCCCGATTTTGTGTATTTATTGAAGAAGATGAAATAATATTAAAAATAATTCAATATACAATTGAAGTTGGGACAATTTATAAGCAAAAGAGTTTGTAGACGGAAGATTTTATAATTCTTTTTTGAATTCCGAGAATTGTCGGAATGACTCAATCATTGTTGAAAAGCGCCGAATAAAAGAGGAAATTTTTTTTTAATTTTGCACCCCTTCACTTTTATGAAGTGTCAATGCTACCTACAAGTCGTTCGCATGAATGGAATTAATTCTTATCATTCTAGCAAATTTTAAACACAGTGCGAGTATCAAAATGATTCACGCATACAAAACAGATGGAAATGAAATGATAGATACACATAAAATGATAGTTGCATATAAAAATGATAGACGCCTATTGCATAGTCAAACATACTGTCTGCTATTACGGATTTTCCTTCGGGAAAACTTAATCCGTTTCCAACTCTGTTTTTCTTACGAAAAATTCCGTAATACTAGAGAATGCCATACATAAAAAATTCATATGTGTGACCAGCTCCGAAGAAAGGGGTTCTAATACCTAAAAATATATGGATTCGGAAAACTTGATTTTTAGGCACTAAATTCTCAATCTTTAGAGCCGGTCATACGTATGAAATAGATATGCGAAGTAGAGTGACAGATGCAGAAATGCAATACGTTCAAGTTTTTGAAGAGACAAGTAGATTCTTTAATCGCGTATTAACCATTCATCGCAGGTCCGACGAGTTAGTCAATATATTTACATTACAAATAAAATAAAGAATAAATAATTGAGATATATCTACTGCGTGGTTAAATAATAATAATAATATAATATATACATATATATATATAAAAAATATAACGATAAATCTCTCGTATATGGCGACGTAGGTTAGGGATCAGGAAATTATAGGAATTGCATCGGTTCGCCTTGAATCTTAATGTGTGTGCAAAAGAAATGAGAAAATTACCGTCGTGATAAGGATACATAATTGAATTTGACATATTTAGCCATTTTTGGTGGCTCGCGTGTCGCATTACTTGGCTGTGTGTTGTGCTAGGCTACATCATGATTCATGTTCCATCATCTTCATCACCCGACTCACGCATAGGCTCCATCGAATCTGTATAGTGTTGTAACGGGGCGCGTTTATTATCAGGATAGAAAAATTTCAAAGAAAGGACAAATTTGCAGTAGGTTATCTTTTTCCGGGCGAAAAGGACTGGGAATAAGGAACGAATTGCAGATATTATACTCTGTTGAATTATTTTAGCGCCATACTCTGAAAACTGGCCTTTCCTATTGTTAACGTTTGACCCGAGTCCTCGGTTGATGCGTTATTTTTTTTTATCTCCACCGATGTACGGGCGATTTTTCAACCGAGATGAAACACGGTTTATGGGAAAGTGGAGATGGAGCCGATTCGGAATTATTATCACCCATCTTTTCTGGGTTTTATCGTTATCGTTCATTGCGGTGCTGGGCAGTTTTTTTTTTAATCGGTCTTTAAATTAGAAATATTTGCTATTTTGTTTTTTCCGATATTTTTGCTGTGCTGTTTAGTTTGAGGCCAATCCGATTTTACTTCGACTTTATCATTTAGATAATAAAGTTTATTAGATTTGAAAGAGAGTTCCGAAATTTTGTATTCTTCTTTTGTTAATTTATTATATTTATGGGAAAAGTGAGATCTTAGTGAGTCACGAAAATTTGCATAATTTCATAAATAGACGGAAAATTGAAATGTTTCGATACAAAAATGTTTCATAACAATAATTATCTTTTTTTTTAATAATTTGTTACATGGACAAGCGGTTGCTGAAACGTATTAAATCATTTTGTGAATGTCACTTTTCTCATACTTAGTGAAAAAATATCATAAATAAACAAAAGAAAATGCTAAAATCGCAGATCTTTTTGAACGAAAAACGGGCGTTTCGTCTCACGTGAATTGTTAGCTTGATAATAAAATTTTAATTTGGCCTCAACCTAAAAAATCCGGCTTAAAAGAAATCTTATGCTAAGTTGTAAATAACAAAACTTATCCTATTTTTCAAAAATTTCATGTCCAGCACTGGTTCATTGACATTAAAAATCCTTCTTTCCACGAAGTTCTCTGCTCAGTGATCGTTTGACTAGATGCAAAAAATGCAAGGGAAACCCAATGAAATTGAAATGTGGTTTATGTGCCTAAAAGAACCAACGTTGTTCAATTAACATCCAGATGAATAATTGGAACCAACTTTAGACACCTGGATCACATTTGTAACTTCAACCTTAAAGAAAAAAACCATTCTGGAGATAAATAATTCCAAATCCAAAAAAAATCTCCCGATTGTTATATTTGACTCAACTTTAAGCAGAATTACTTTACGAAAGAGAAAATTTTAATTTGCAGCGATCTGGACTCTTCGTTTTCCCATGAACTGAATTTCGATAATTTTGAGAAGACGAAATTTCGAAGAATTATTATTTACCGCCTGTACATCGAGACACCAACCGGCACGATGTTGATATTCGATTAGTGTTTTAGCTCTCGTTTAACATTTTTTGACGACACTACGAGCGTAGGGTAAGAACTTTGTCACTTTTACGTTAATTAGCAATTATTGTCAAAAAAATCCAATCAAAAAAAAAAAAATAGTAAGTAATATGTTAAACAAATATCAGTTGATTGTACACGGATAAACCAGACAGAGAAAGTTATTCTTTCGCGTTCGAGTGTCGAAATGGTGCTTTAAATCGAAATACCTCGAAACACAGTGACAGGATATTAAACTGTTTGAATATTATACTGTTTTAGTATTAAATTACTTTAATATTAAATTATTTGAATATTACATTATTTAAATATTAAAGTGCTTTAGTATTAAATTATTTTGTACTAAAAACTGTATTTTCACAAATCTCCTCTTTTTGAAATGTCGACGTTGGTATCATATAACGTATAATCAAACGTTAAACTAGTTGAACTTCCATACAAAGATGTCACGATTTCACCAAATATA
>NC_046661.1:118416595-118455000 GCF_010883055.1 Belonocnema kinseyi | reverse complement strand
ATAGAAATGTATAAAAGAGGCCACAAAGAATTATTATAGAGTTATATGGTATCGATTGACAATAGAGCAAAGGAAGTTGCGTTTAGTGGAAAGGGTTAACGATAACTAAAATCAACTTTAATCATGAATTGCACAGCAAATAAGCGACTTCATACAAGCTCTGTATTGGCGGGGAAAAGTTGTTATATTGTTGTGCGCTGACGTCGCGTATATATTTATATTTACAACTTGTATTAAAATTTATACATTTTAAGGATCCATCGATATCGCACTCTTTATTCCGAATCCAGATTTCTCGCAGGCCTAATCAATCTTTCATTTGAGACAATCAGCATTTGTTCCAAGCGAATATTAGGCTAAATAAATCGAATCAGGGTATTTGAAATTGTGAGATGATAAAAACTAATGTGACAACAAATAAAGATTAATTAAGCTGAGCAATTTGAAATCTGGGTTTATCAAAGACTTGAGCGCAAATTCAATTTCTCCTGCGCTCGGATCTTTGGTCTCGCCAAACAAAAACAAACAAAAAATCATTCATTGTGTCATGATCAGGTGAAGAGTATTGAATTCTATTCCAGATTAACTTCCTTCAATCATAATCGAGAATTCGAGACGAGGGTTCAAAATAAAATCCTGGATATCTAGAATATTTTGAATATCTGGAATATTTTTCATATCAGAGAACTCATTTCGAATCCCGATGAATAGTAATTGAATATCGCAGCCACCTGGTGTATTGTGACGTGACTTTCTCTTATTGCAATCGAGACAATTTGCTATACAAAACGTTTAGAGGGTTGTAAAAAAAGTTGTACGTATATAATAATGTTATTTCGTCGGAAGTGAGAGTTAGACTTTAGATTATTGATATGATGTACATGTTATTTTGGATAATCGAATGTAAAAATCTGAATATGTCGAAGATGACGGCGATGTTGATGATGAGACAATGATTATGATGATGATGAGGAGATCGTTATAAACTGAGCTAGGTGAAAGAAAATCAGAGTCGGCTGTCTGGCAAAGCAGCCGCTTCTTGGGAAATAATAGATTATAGAGAAAAAATATTAAGTACCTTGTTGAGTATAAGTAGTTTTATTCGCTAGGTCATGCGTGTGCACCATATGTACACAGGGCATAGTTAAACACTCGTGTACCTCTATCACTCACATTATTTACTAAACAAAATACACATACTTGTGTAATTATTGTCGAATTTCATGCCTGGGTGTGAATTCGAGACAAGTCACCACACAAGACGCAGCGCGAATTTGTGCTTTCTTATATTTCCTTTGGTGATCTGCTTGCTGTCTTTTTGAACTAATATCCAGAGAATCTTTTTAAACTCTTTTTTTCAGAGGCAAGTGCTCAGTAAATTTATATAGTAAATTATTTTACTTACAATGTTCAGGGCCGATATTTTATTTCTTACATTTTAGCGGCCAGTCTGAATTTTCAATTAGGTAAAAATTTTCTCTGGAAGAAAAACTTTCTCGGAATTTAATTTTTGTTTTCTCATTTCCATGCTTAATTGAATTGCATTGCAATTTATTAGGTTTGGAAATGAATAAAATTGGATTTTTGGAGAGTATGAGCATTAACTGAAAAGCAAGCAACTGTCCCAAGATTGTAAGCAGCAGGCTGCAGAAACAGATAATTAATTAATAACCAGACAGTCTTTATTCGCTGGTTGAGTACGATCAAGTATTGTACGATACATTCCTTTGGCTATAAACTAATTTAAGAACCCGTTCTCGTTCGTGCGTCCGCCTCGTTTTTTCAAAATTCTCAATCGCGCTCGGAATTTCTTTTCCAGACCATTGTCATGGCATTAATCATTTTCTTGCGCATAACACTGATTTTTATATATGATTTATTTTTAATGTTACTTTTTTGTACATAGACTTTCATGTCAGTGTGGATAATAAACGCGTTGAGAGGTGGAGCTTGCTCTTTTGAGTGTTCTTTGATCCGCGTGTTTATTAACAATATTCATGCAAGGCAGTACCGATAAGAACATTTTAGTTTCTTTCTTTTCTTTTCCTTTTTATAAAATATTTTTAAAAAATGCTCGCGCGTCCATCAGGCTAAAGTTTAAAAATTAAAAAACCGAGGCGTTCCAAAATTTGATTTTCTAAATTTGGAATGTCGAGGTATTGAAACTAAAAAAAATGAACTGAAATTGGAATCTATGTTTATGAAACGGTGTCGTAGACTCTTATGATCAAGTTACAAAAGAAGAAACTTCTTTCTTCCAAGTGGTAGGAAATAAGCACAAAGTAAATGTTACCATAATGATTTTTGAAAGTCACTGGGGAAGGTTTTTAAATTGCAAGGACTCGTAATCGCGCATAATACTTGTGAGATTGTATAATAAATGACTAAAGAAGCAAGTGATTCATGATTCCAAAGTAATGAAAAAATAAAAGAGTGCAAAGTAAAACAAGTATTGTGCTGAGATAGAGAGAGAGAGAGAGAGAGAGAGCGCGACGTTCGCAAAATAAAAGAAAAACTAGTTTCTTGAGGAAAGATTAGGATACTGAGAGTATAGAAAGTTTTTGAGCTTCAATAGCAAATCGACGCTGTAATGCATCACATAGTGACTCGCAGTGAAAGAGTTATATATAGAAGAGTTTTCCCTTTTTTCAGAGCAGCGCATCTCAAAACGATATATATATATATATATATATAAAATTTATTTTTTAGTCCTGATCCTCTAAAAAAGGCATACTCTCGAGAAGCGCGTCGGTGTACGCTTTATTATTGTTATTGAGTATAAAGTGTAATTATTAGATATGATTATAATGATTATGATTACTATTATTATTATTATTATTATTATTATTATTATTATTATTATGCAAAATACGAAAGAAAAAAAGCTCTAATATTATTCTACACTCTTAACCACATTTATTTGCATCCTCGAATTGTTATTCTTTATCATCATCAGTTTATTCCATTCAGTGTTAAATAATGATATAAATAAACATAATATATTAACTATTTTCATTCATGAGAAGCATCGTTACCTGTATGACAAGTGATCATAAGAGCATAATAAACAATCGCTCATTAAATGCATTCTGTTGTTCTTCATTTCACGACCCGGCCACCGTCCATTTTTTATATTCCATCTCTCCATTCGACGCTATACATTTGCATTGACTTTCATTCGCAGGTATCATTTTTCTCTTGTTTTTTTTTTTTTAGATTTTCAGGTTTCATTATTCTTGCCTGGTTCCATCAAGATCTGCATCCAGCGACATTGTTATTTCACTGCCAGCCTTGTAAAATTATCCTACATTTTTTGTGTTGCTTTTTTGTATATATTTTTTCATAATACATTTTGTACATATTGCAAAGTATTATTTTGACACTTTATTTGCCTCGGATAAATTTTTTTTATTGTTAGTCGGTTAAATTTGTATAACAACTGAAATCTGCTTCTTGTATTCTTTGGAAAATTGCTCTATTTTTAGAATTCTTTCCAGAATTTTTAAGTGATTTACATTTAAATGCTTTCAACTTGTATTGTTGCAAGTTTTAACTTGTGAAAAGAAAGAGAAATTTTTCAATTTACAAACGTTCGAATTTCGGGTGCTTTTAAATTTAGATCTAAAAATTGTTCCAGTTTTAAGATCGGAAAATTGCTCAATTTTTCAGAACTCAGGTAGAAATCAAACTAATGTTGGAAGCTTATAAATTCGAGCACTGTTGAGGATAAAATCTACTTTTTGTTTAATTTTCCCGACTGACATTACTCTCAAATTAAATTTCTTTTTTAAAATCGAAGCCTTTAATTAGATTTCTCATATATTTAGATAGAATTGCGGAAATTTTAAAATTTCACAAAATATTTTGCACTTCCAAAAGCTGTATTATAAACTTAATAAGATTCAAGAATATTTTCTTCCCTTTTCTGGTCCTCTGCGTTATTTCGAAGAAAAATAAAATGAATTAAACAATTTAGCCGAATAATTATAAGAAAACGAGCTTATGTAATTTTGTCAAAATTGTTGGAAGGTGTGATATTAAAAAAAAAACTAGGATATATGTTTGTTAATGTACAAATAATGTATTATTAATATAAAAGAATGTTTAAAAAAATTCCTCTAATTATAATTTGGAATCCTTCCTGAATTTTGATAAAGTTAGATCACCTGTTAGTTAAATAAAAGTTCAATGATATTTTTAACAATAATTGTAAATATGATGTAAAGAACGAAATTTGACTTAAGCGTAAATTAAGTGATTTCAACGTATGTAATGTAAGTGTTCGCATCTCGTCTGCACAAAGTTATGTAGTTTAGACCATTTTAAACTAGATTATTTTTTATTAATATATTTCAAAGAATCGCCCTTGTGTCAAATAATTTAATAATAATTGTCTGAAGTAGAATTAGATTTTTCTGCGTCTCTGTGAATTACAAAAAATAGGAATATTGGATACACAGATTTCTTGCATTTCATTAATGTCTGAATTATTTACAATTGTGCGCAAGACTAGTCAATATTTAAGTAAAAATGTATTTAAAAAAAAAAAAAAAAAAGATTCGAAATAAAGAATCTGATGTTACACGAAATCATGAAACTTAAAACACTGTGAAACTTAAATTTATTTGATTTATTTGTTATTTATTTAAATAAAAGACATTTGTGTACAAGAACATAGTCATTTTTTAGTGACGCTCTACTTTAATTCTATACTTTAAGAATTTCTGCTCTCTTTTAAATATTTAAGTGTAGAAATATTTGTTGTATTTTTTTTTGTTATTTTAAATTTTATTCGAATTAGATATGTTTCTTTTTCGAAATAATAATAGTGTACACGATTTTCCATATTTTAAGCTTCACTGTTTTGCAAGATTTTTTTCTGAAGAATAGTGTAAAACATTTTTTCAAAAATATCAATGCTACGTTCAAGTATTGGACCTACCCTGGTGGAAAAAATCGTTACAAGAAATCACAACATTTCTATAACTGTGATTTTTGGTTAAAACATGTACTTTTTATTTTTAAAAACGTACAAAATTTAACAACAAAATTCAAAACTCCATAACTTTTTATTAATATTTTTTTTATTTTGTTGTTAAAATCTACACGGTGTTATAGAAAACTACAGGTTTTTCATTTTTTTAATTTGGGCATTTGACGTCATAAAAACATTTAATTATACGTAAATTACTGTAGAAAATTACAAATCTTTACAAAAAAAAAATACAAGATTTCATCAGTTTATTGTAGAAATGTACAAATCTGAACAGAACAAAACATATTTCCACATACAATACTTCTAGAATCCGCATCAACGTTTCGAATTGAACTTTACTGTCCATTTTTGTAGGATATGTGATATAAGTTTTTACAAGAAACTACATTTTTTTTTAAATATAAAACTTTTACCAAGAACTTTTGCTTTCATAATAAATCACAGATCAAGCAGCAATTTCAGTTATACAACTTTTTTTTATTAACATTTTACCTTGATATCGACATCTATCAAGCATAATTTTAAATCAAAGATGTCATTTATTTTTCAAAATAATTTTATGTAAATTAATTCAGACAGGGAAACGCATTTTAATCAAGAAAAAGAAATTATCTTAAAATGTGTAAAAGTTTATTTTATAAGATATTAACATTCAATAACACAACTGTTGCATTAAAAATTAAAGCGATGGACCTGATTAAATTATATTATAAAAATTGTTAGAAATGCACCGAAATTCAGCTCCGTATCTGATCAACAGCGTTTTTCTTTAAAATAACATCAAACTTATTGAAAATCCTAAATTTAAAAGATTTCGAAATAAAATTTGAAAGCTTTTTAAGGATCTTTTAAAGGTTTTAAGAATTTAAAAGAAAAATTTCTTAAGATTGCTGGGAAATTTTGTTATGGCTTTTTATTTTGAAAATTCAGTGCTACAAGGAATATTAAAAAAGATTTGATTAATAAATAACAGCGGAAAAATTATTAATTTGGAAAAATCGAGGAAGTTTAAGGCATATTTATAAGTTTTAAAAAGAGTACAGACTAATTTAAAACTTGAAAAGATTTTGAAGCATTTACAAGAAAATTTAGATTTTTAAAGAACAAAAAATTAAGAAGCCTTTTAATAATTTTGAAAATTTTCAAAACAATATAAATTTCGTATCAAAACTCCTAGAAAACTGAAATGATTTTTTTCGCTGGAAAAGTTAAAAAATATTTCTAGCTTAAAATTGATTAAAATATGGCATATTTTAAAAAACTATTTTTTAAATAAAAGTTTAACTATCGCATTTTTTGTTGTTAACTGATCTTTTTAGTTTCAAAATTGAAGTATTTGCTTGAAAATTGATGTAATTTGTTGAATTTTTTTGTTATGAAATTAATTTTCTTGGTTGAAAATTCAACTGTAATTGGTCAAAAATTGGTTTGTTTGTTGAAAAGTCATCTTTTTTAGAAGAGTATTAATTTTCTTTGTTAAAAATTCATCGATTCGATTGAAAATGTAATTATTTGAAAATTTAACATTTTGGACGAAATTTATTGTCTTTCTAGTCTGAAAAATTTTTCTTCTTTGAAAATTACACTCTTCTAGAAAATTCTCTTTTTTATTTGAAAATTCATCTCTTTTTGTAGTAACTTCATCATTTTTGGTTTAATTCGACGGTTTTTTATTTTAAATAAAAATCTTGTCTTGGTTGAAATATCAACCATTACATTTTTGTTGAGAATTTATCTTTTTAGGTTGAAGATTCAAATTTTTGGTTGAAAGTGGAACTGCTTTCTTAAAAATGCGTTTTTTTATTAATGATGGATAATCTTAGTGGAAAATTCATCTCTTTAGTTGACAATTGAACTACTTCGATCAAAATTAATTTCTTAGAGTGAAAATTTAATCACTTTGTTGAAAATTCAACTATTTGATAGAAGATTCAATTGCTTTGTGAACAAAATTCAACTTTTTTGTTTTCTCTAAAATTAGTTGTCTTTATTGAAAATATCATATTTTTTACTTTAAAATTCAACATTTTGGATGAAATTTATTATCTTTCTTGGTTGAAAATACAACTCGTTTTGGAAATTCGCTCTTTTGAGTTGAAAATTCATCTCTTATTTTGTAGTAATTTTTTAGGTTCAATTTAACAGCTTTTGATTTAAAATAAAAATCTTTTGTAGGTTGAAATATTAACTGTTATTTATTCTTTATTAAGATTTCTTCTTTTTTTGTTGAAAAGTCGATTATTTGACTTAAACTTGAAATACATTGTAAACGAATTAATTTGGTTGTTATTAAGCATTCATAAGTATAGTTGAAAATTCAACTAGTTGCTTTTAAATGAACTTTTATGTTGAAAATCTTTCTTGGTTGAAAATGGAACTTCTATGATGAAAATTTAACTGATCTGCTAAAAAATTGGTCTTTTTGGTTAAAAAAATTCAAACATTTGATATACTTGTAATCTTTTTTGTTAAAAAATTTGACCATTTGATTGAAAATAGATCTTTGCATGCTGAAAATTCAACTATTTTGTTAGTCATCATTTTTGGTCGAAAATTATTCTGCTAAAAATTAATTTATTTGGATTGAAAACTGATCTTTTATGATAGAAAATTCATCCTTCTTGGTTGAAAATTTATATTTTGTGATAGAAAAATAACTTTTTTTGTAAACATTCAACTGTCTTCGAAAAAATTCGTCTTTTTGGGTAAAAAAGCTTTTTTTCCTTGTGTCAACTGCAATATGTTTCGGAATGAAACCTTAGTAATTTAAAGTGTTTCGTATTGAATTAAATATGTTATCTACATTAATTTAATTCAGAAGAATTAATAAACGAAATATGCGCCTTTAGCCTACGTTATACTTTCGAGGTCAAAAGAGGCCAAAATTTTTACGTAGATTTTGGATGGCCTCTTACTAGAAAAATTTTTCGTGGTATACAAGAAAATGTCTTGGCGTCGCCAGGACTTGACTTTACCACTGGATCTGATTTTTAATAATTTATTTAACCCTCTAAGTGCAAACATGGTAAAAATCACGGTAAAGTGCATCGTGGGTATTCAACACCCCAGCGTATTTAATCATGTATTGTTTAACCCCAATTGAATATTTTGTCACCATAAAATTATCCGATATAGTTTATGGTAACTTTTATAAGGTAGAGTTGATTTTATAGCCATTTGTTTATTTAAAGTTTGTTAAAAAAAAGTATTGGAAAAAGTGAAAAATGGGGTTTTTACTTCAAAATTTATAACTCACGCAATTTTAATTATTTTCACCTGAAAACTTATGACTATACTTTTGAAATAGTGTATTTTCATTAAAAAAATATTTCAACATGGATGCTTTCAGAAAAGATATTTATTTGCACCCCACGGTTTTTTTACCTCCACTTTCAGCAGCTGCTGCTAACTTACAGTTAGTGCTTGCAACTAAAGCTAGATGGCGACACTTAATTTTTTCAAATCAAGTATGTTTTATAAGAGTTTGAACATTTCTTGGGGTGTGAAATACCCACAATGCACTTTAAGGGTTAAATTAAATCAAGAGGAAAATTGACCATGACACAGAATTTATTGTTCTCTATAAGCAATAAACATACATGTTCACCTTCACTTGTAAAATATCTATGAGCCATACTGTCTGTTTTTTGAGGTTTACATTATTCCTACTATGATTTATTTTACACAGGCTCGCATCCGCTCATCTAACAATCTCACTTGTTCTTAAACGCCTAATACCCAGATATACCTACCTAAAGTTACAGTCTACTTACATTAGGACCAAGTGCAATTCGAAGCAACAATTATTGTTCTGATTCTAATCAAACAGCACTATTCGTACTCGCTCTGTATTCCATTATCAAAATAATGAACAAAACCCTCTTCAACAATATTTCTAACAGAATAAAATAATAATTAACAAAAATATCGACAAAAACATATTTCTGCATATTATTTCATTATTAATTATATAAAAAATGCATACCGAAATTTGATCTTGTCGACGTTTCTTTAATGAAATTTTATGGAACGCTTTTGATTCACATAGTATGGAATGTGTAGAATCACATTATGTCTGAATTATTACACCTTTATTCTGTGAAATGAAAACTGTTTCAAATTTTGAATAGCTTTATTTATCAAAAACTGCTAATTTTAGCCCTGTTCAATTACATTTGATATAATTGTGATCGCTTTTGAACCCTGTTTTAAAAATAGGAATATATAAAAGTGTCGAATGTCCACTGACAAATTTTATATCGAAAGCCAATTTTCACAATTAATCAGTCTTTTTACTTCCAAATCAGGGTTCCTAGTATCAGTAGACACTCCGATTAACTTTATCGGCAATTAGTTCGACGACGATAAGCAGCTTATTTAGGACAGCACATTTTCCACATTTTTTTGTAAAATCCTTGTATAGACATCTAACAATTTTTACATCAGATACTATATCACTAGTCGATTGTTACGTTTTAAGATTTTTTGTAGGTTCGAAAATTGCACTTTTACATGAGATGTATAATTTTCAGACCAAAATAGGTCTTTAAAATATTGCAAACAAGAACTGTTTAATTTTATAGCATTGAAAGTGCATTTTCTTCAAATTGAAAAAGGAAATCTAATTTCAACAAGCTTTTCGGCGTGTTACACTTCAGAAGTTTTTTGTTAATTGTTACGATTATCTTATGTATTAAATTAACCCTCAAAGTGCATATATGGTAAAAATCACGGTAGAGTGCATCGTGGGTGTTCAAGACCTCAGTGTATTTAATCATGTTTTGTTTAACCCCTATTGAATATTTTCTCATAATAAAATTATCCGATATAGTTTAAGGGGTCTTTTATAAGGTAGAGTTGATTTTATAGCCATTTATTTATTTTAAGTTTGTTAAAAAAATTATTGAAGAAAAAAAAGTTTAAAAATGGGGATTTTACTTACAAATTCATAACTCACGCAATTTTAATTATTTTAACCTGAAAATTTATGACTATACTTTTGAAGTAGTGTACTTTTATAAAAAAAATATTGCAACATGGGTGCTTTCAAAAAAGATATTTATTTGCAACCCACGATTCTTGGGGTAACCGAAACCCACAATCCACTTTAAGGGTTCATTTTTAAATGTTTCCAATTTCCATTCGTTTGATTTTGAAGGGTTCCAATTTCACAGTTTCTAAACTTGTAGGTTCTCTAAAATGACTTAATTTCATTTTTAAACATTTTCATTTTAAACTGTGCTAATATAATTGAAACTATTCACTACATTGTTCAAGTTCGAATATCTCAATTATAAGTTTGTAATATTTTCTTCAAAATGTTCCATTTTTTTTGCACTTTAAACATTGTATTGGTCAAATTTTCATCTTTATATTAAAAACTTTTGTAATCTGAATACATTTTTGCATTGAATACTGAAACATTGAAAATTGCACAAGTTAAAAAAACAGCTCAAAATTGCATCATTTAAAATTTAAACATTCAAAATGGTAGGTATAATTTTAAATAAACAAAATATTAAAAATTAAAATATTTAAATTTGACACGAAAACAATTTGAAATTGAAACTTTCAAATTACGGGTTTAAATGAGTTCTATTCCAGACTATATGAAATGTAAAATGTGTGTAATTATACTTTCAAGAAGTATATTATAACTGAAGATTTTGTTGAAGAGAGAAAATATTTTTCATAGCAGAATTTTAAACGCGGATAAGTTTATTACGTGGTCAAAAATAAAAGGTTTTCAATTAAATAAAATTTGTATATTTCAAATTTTTTGAATGCAATAATAATCTTGTGTCTCTTCAAAAAAAGAAATTAATTTGAAATTAGAATGAAAATACTTTTGAATTTATAATGCTTTTGATTTAAAATGGTGCAAACATTTTAAATTGTAATCGTTCACAATTACCAAAAAATTGTAATGCTAACAGCAACTTATAAAAAAGTAACGCTCATTTTGTTAATTAATATTGCAATATCACTTAAAATTAATTTTAAAAAAGTTTTTCAACAATTTCAGAACCTCATTTTTGATTTTCAGGAATGTATAAAACGCTTTTTTTGCGTTCCGCAATAGTAAAAAAAACGGAAGAACTTTGCAATTAGTATTTCTAAAACGATCAAAGCTCTTCTCGATTAGACGCAAGTATCAAACTTTTAATATCAAAGTTGCCCTATTTTATAAAAAATTTGATGCAAGGAGCTTCCAACTAAATCATTATTCGTAGATGCCATCCCGCCTTCAATCCAGGTTTGCTAAATAAATGTGTACAATATGCACGCATCGCTAGTTCTAATAATTCAGGAATCCTAGTTAGTTCAACTTCAGAGACAAAGAAGTATCGCTTGGCAGAAATGAGCTGTATCGAAAGAGCAGAGAGTCTTATAGAAAAGAAAGTTTTGTACTTTTCATTTCTTGGATATCGCGCAATTTTAAATGTCGCACTCTTTTCATCCATCAAGCATATATCATTCCACTTCTTCGTTCTCTGGATGGAAAAATCTCGTTATTTCACGATTATTAAAATCTGCGTATTAGGGTGGGTCAGAAAAAAATTGGAAATCAAAAACAACCTGACACTTGAGTATCAGGTTTTTCTAAAACAAAATTCCATTTTTATAAAGTTAAAAAAATTAAGATAATGTTTGAAACCTTTAAAAACTGTTCTAAACCTTTTTCAAGCATATACAGGGTGGCCGTTTTAATCGAAGAAGAAAATTCCCGGTCATTTCCCTTTTTTTTCAGGTTTGCAAACACTTTTCTCTGTTAATAAAATTTAAAAAATCAAACTATATTCTAAACATTTTTCCATATAAAGTAATAAACAAAAAATTTAAGTATTCAAAGTGGAACCCTTGAATTTGAAGCTTTTAAAATTGAAGTTTAAAAGTTTTCAATTCAAAAATTCTGTATTCAAATGCTCAATAATTTACACGTATAAACTGGAAGGTACCAATACTTTTAAATTGAACAGTTTTAAGTGCAATGCAAATAAACTGCAAAATTTAGAACTTTTATCAATTATAGAGTTCAAAGATTCAGATTAAGTTCCGAAATTATAAATGCACGTTAACATTTTCAATAGTCTAAATTAAAGAATCAAGCAATGAACTTTAAAAAAATTTTTTAATTATATTATTTTAAGTAATTTTAAGCTAGACACATTAAAAAAGCTTACAAATTTTATTTCAAAATCTTGACAGATCTAGAAGCGGTTTTAAATGTTTCCAAATTCAAAATCATTTTTGAATTTTTTCTCAGAACTTTTAAATATATTTCAAAATTAATTGAATTTTTTCTATAACTTTTAGAAAATCCTACAAATATAAAAAAAATTAAATTTGAATTTATAAATTACAATAGAACACTTAATATTTGTAAAAATATTAGAGTAATATTAAGAGATATTTAGAAGTTTTAAAAAGATTTGAATTAAATTTAGAACTTGAAATAATTTGAAATACTTACATCCGAATCTAAAATAAAATTTAGATTTTGCAGATTTCAAACCAAAAATTAAAATTTTTTTTTAAGAATTGTGAAAGACAAAAGAATACAAATTTTTTTTTAAAATGATCAAAGAACATGGAAGATTTTAAGGATTTAATTTAATTTGCTGGATTTTCAACAATTGTAAGAAAATTTCGTTTAATTTAAAAATATATTTAGAAGTTCTGAAAAAAATTTAAACACACATCGTTTAAATTACTTCAGATAATTTCAAGTTTTTAATTAAGAAATTTCAAATTAAATGGGATACAAATTAAATAATTTAGACTCAAAATATTTCAAATTTAATAAAAACCTTTTATTGTAACTATATTATTATGGATTTATTTTTAAGTTGAAAATAGGAAAACGCACGTTTACATTTTTAATGGCTGAAAAAATTAATAGAAATAATATATTAATAAATTTGCTTATTAAATTTAATATAAAAAAATAATATAGAGGAATACCTGAGATTCTGAATTAAAAATATATTATTGATAAATCATGAAAATTTTTATTTGAAAATAAAATTATCAGAATAAATTATATATTAATTTCTATACTTAGGGGGCAGATCCATTTTAAAAATAATTTATTCATTCATATTTACAGTTGATAAAATAAACCTTAAAACCTTTAAAAATGTATTTTAAAATTCTTCAAATTAAAATGTATGCTTAAAAATTTTTAATCTAAAATGGAAAATTTTTAGAGTGAAAGATTTTCGAATTAAACATTCTAAACTGAATGATATAATATTTTATAAAAATCATAATTTAGGAAATTATTTAAAAACGATTGAAATCAAAGTTGGACAAAATTTTTATTCTAAAAATTTGGTAAAATTCCCGGTCCAAAAATAAATTCACTGTCATTTCCCGGTTTTTCCCGGTCCCATAAAATTCCCGGTCCCGTGGCCACCCTGATTTAGAAACTTTATCCCACTGAAAATTGACCTAAAAATAAGAAGATTTAGGCCATTAAAATGGGCAGGCCCTGAATTAGTCTTGTAAAATGTTGCTAAGGTCAATTTTAAGCGCCAGAAAGTTTCTACGTTACAATAATTCTAAGATAGTTTGCAAAGCTTTTAAAATTATTTTCGTGTTTTGAGATTTACGAAAATGAGATTTTATCCTAATTGTGTTTAATATCTATAATAAACGATTATTATAAATTAATCTGTCAAATCTCACACAGATTATAAATATCAAAAATGAAACTTTTCAGAACTAGGCTATTTTTGACTTTCAATTTTTTTCCAACTACCCTACCGCCAATTTATACCATTTTACAATAATATTTATCATACTCATTAGTAACACAATTGACCGAAATTAAGTACGAACTGAGAACAACGTCAAGTATAAAAAGTAAACTTTTCACTTCTGGCAACAGAACCTATTTGGAATAGGTTGATAATAAATTTTACAAAATATTCGGTATCGTTAAAAGCAATGTCTCTGAAAAATGTTTGATTTCCAGTAACGCAAGAAAACGAGTAACGAAGAATAAAAGACAAAAAGGCTAACATCTGTAGAATCTAGTAAAGCTCCGAAGAAATTAAGGAACATTTTTTTGTATAAAAAAGAAGAGACGTGTTTTAAAAAATGTATAAAATTTAAAAAATTGTATTTAAGTTCCCTGCAATCGCTTCGAAGCTCAAGTCACGGCTCTGCGGAGATAAAAGGTTAATTTAATATTCATTAGGCTTTGTCTAGTGAATCACAGGATGAAGAATTTCGACAATAGTTTCGATTTGAATGAAAAACGAAGCAACCGGAAAAGGGAGTTTAAATTCTTTTTACATTAACGGAAGACTCTCGATAATTAAAGAGTGAATTATAGAACCTTTTAGCGCAGAGGAGCCGCGAAAAAATGGACCACCACTCTTCAGTCTTCTAATTCGAATTTTAAAGAATTTAGAAGAGGAAGAGGGTGGTCTGCCTTGCTTGCTACTTGGTTGCCTCAGGTGGACAATCGGGCTGGTTATTGGGGTGAGCGGCAGTGAAAGCCGGATGATTTTCCAGGTGACGATCTACCCGCAAAATTGTAGGGAAAGGTCTCAGATCTACGTGAAACCTTCTGGCGTTGAAAATTTGTGGCACCAAACAGCAATCCGCTAAAGTTATCTCGTCGCCTACGCAATATTTTCCTGCGCTCGATGACAATAATTTTTCAACGGCTGAAAGTATAAGGTAATAAATTAGTAAATCAATTAAGAAGTCCCCTTACAGGAAAAAGTGTGTCTATTTAAATTCTGGAAACAAATTCCCTGAAAATTCCAAGTTTTTTCCAGGTATAATTTTTCATAGTGCGGAGTCATTTAAATATTTTGCATTTTGCAAAACAATCGACTCGAAAAATGTATATAGTTTCGCTAATTTATTATAAATAATTTATTTTGCCGTTTCCAGTAATTTTTTGAAACAGTAAAATTTTTAGACAAAAAAATTGATTAAAAAAAAGACAATTTTTCGACCAAAGTGATGAATTTTCAACTCAAATGATGAATCTTTAACTGGAATAGTTAGATTTTAAACAAAAAAGATGAATTTTCCATAAAAAAATTCTTTTTTACCAAAAAGGCCATTTTTTAACAAAATAGCTCATTTTTTCTACCAAAGGGATAATTTTTCATTAAAAATGAATCTTCGACCAAAACAATTCATTTAGAAAAAAAGGAGTTAATCTTTCAATCATGCAATTGAATTTTCATTTTAAAAAAATCAATTCTAAACAAAAAACCTAGTAGTTATATTTCAACCAATATATATTTTAATTATTAATAAAAAACTGAATTAAACAAAAAATGACTCTTCAAGATGAACTGAATTTTAAACTAAGAAAGAATTTTCAGTCAAGAGAGAGAAAAAAATGCAAACAAACTCTTGCAGTTTAAAGCAAAACGACGAATTTTTACTCCAGAAGATTAAATTTCTACCAAACAGAACGAATTTTCAACTAAAAGCGATAAATGTTCACCAAAAAATATAGTAGTTTAATTTTCAGTTAAAAAAGTTGACTTCAAACAAAATAAAAATTAATTTTCAACCAAATAGTTAAATACAGTAATATCAAGCTACTTTTATAAATGAAAACATTCCCTGACTTTAAAAGAAATTCCATAACAATTCCAGGTTTTTCCAGATATACAAAAAATCCCTGACAATTCGAGGTGTTTCAGCTTTTCCAATCAGGATAGACACCCTGAATTTTTTTTATGAAAAAGTATAAATAATCGATTTCATATGAAATACAGCAAATAGCAACAACAATTTTTACAGGAATCTACAAATAAATGCAATAAATGACAACCAAATTACAGGAAAGTACAACTTTTTCTATATTATTCGGACGAATTTGTGTATTGCTGTATTTTATTGCAGCTTTAATACTTAATTAATAAATAATTTATAAACAATAAGAATATACAGGAATTTACAGGTTTTGCAGCCAAAAAGTTTGTCTTTTTCCACCGAGAATGAAAAATATTCAGAATATTTCAACGAGATAATTTCAGATTAAGATGTATCACTTGATAGCTATTACAAAAAAAAAGTTTCTGTTTGAACTATAAAGGAACAGTACAATATTAAAAGACAATAATGAATCATTGTTATTAAACAACAAATATTTATGTTTAAAGTTTTTTTCAAAAATATAGCAATCGATTCCACTATATATGCAATTTGAAATTAAATTTGCAATGTTCTCAATATTTGTCATCCTAGGTTGAAAAAACTTTTACACATTGTGCAGTTTAAAATTTGTAAAACAATCATTTAAAGATTTTCCAGGAATCTAATGAAAATTTGGCTATTATTTTGAAACTCAAATTTATTTTACAATTTTTTCGAAAATCTCTGAAGATTAGACAAATTTCTTTTAATATCGTCCGAATTATTTTTTGAAAATTTTGTAAATATTAAAAAAAAGTAATTTTCAAACAAAAAATCATTTTTAGTTCCACTAGGAATTTCGATAAAAAAAAATTTATTCTTTTGAAACATTTTTTGTTCGAAATTTGCAATAATCTACATTTCGTTTTAAATGTTTTGTCGTCTCTTCAAGTTTTAAATTATTTTAGAATCTTTGCATAACTTCTAAATATATCTGAAACTTCCAAGAATTTTACAAATTAATAATAATTGTTCAGTTGTTAATTATTAGTAAAAATTTGTTTTTTATTTTCCATCTTTTCAAATGTTTTTAAATATTCTCACAACATTAAACATTCAAAATAAAAAAAATCATTTAAAATTATTCAATCAATCCTAAGAAATTTTTGTTATTTTCTTGAAATTATTGAAGATCCTGAACTAGATTCTAAATTTTGGATTCATAATAGGATTGATATTATTCTAAAAATAATCACGGGTTGACTGAAAAATCCCAAAAAATAAAATTTCCGACACTGTAAAATTCCCGAATTGAAAAATTCTAAAATATTTTACAATATTACCGAATTAGAAAATTCCTGAATAATAAAATTCCCGACAGAAGATTGCCGAACTAGAAAATTCCCGAAGTAAAAAATTCCCGTTTTATTCAGGGGGTCTCGAAGCGTCGAAATTCTAATTTGGATGGTAATTTAATTAGCTATTTGTATTTAATTGTAAAAAAAAATTGAGTAGAAACCTGTAAAGCCTCGAGTGATCCAGTGTTGTGCCCATTCCTTTTTTCGTTCTTCCCCAACGTAAATAAGAACTACCAGATTTTGAAGGGGTTGAATTCCGCTCGCAATCACTTCGCAGATTTCTCGAACTCTTGCTCTTTTTACTGGATCCGCTGGCATGAGAGGACGATGCGGTCTAGTTTCTTCCAAATATTGAAGAATGTTCAACTGAAACAACAATGTGTTCGATTATTATCAGATTTACGATTTAAAATTTTGGAAATATAAGAAAAAATATGTCCATAAATCCACTTTTTGTAATTCTAAAAATTGATAAGACGTAAATTCTGATGAAGTGTAACAAATTTTGAAAATTTCCTGCACTTTATGATTATTACATTATCCATCAACAGCAATATGAGTATTCTTTCTAAAATTACGTTTCAAGCATATCTACGAAAAATATACTTTATTAATCAGAAAAAAAAAATTTCTTAGCATTTTTAAGGAATTTCAGAAAATGTTCAAGATTCCAAGATACTATACAGGTTGTCTAATGACTTCTAGGGATTTCAGAGGATATGAATATTTTTTTTTTACAATTTTAAAAGAATTAAAGAAGATATTTTCTAAGACTTTTGTAGGATTTTAGAAAATTCCAAGGAATTTTACAGACATTAAAAAGATTTTGACGATTTCAGTGAAGTTTTAAATATTTTTCTTCGTAACATTAACAAATTTCAGAAAATATAATAGGGATTTCAAGATACTATAGGGGATTTCAAATGATTTGTAGGGATTATACAGGATTTAAAAGTTTTTGACAATTTCTAAAAGACTCGAAGAAAATTTTGATAGATTTTTCAGAAATTTTAACGAATTCACTGAATTTAAGAGTTTTATTATTAAGATTATTAGGTCTTAGAAAATATTAAAGATTTCAAGCTACTATATGGGACTTTTTTTATAATTTCAAAAGACTTTGAGAAGAAACTTTCAAAGATTTTTGTAGGATTTTAGAAAATTTCAAGGGAGTTTTAGAGAATGTTAAAGGATTTTGGCGGTTTCAATTAATTTAAAAAAATTCTTAACATTAATGAGTTTCAGAAAATATTAAAGATTCGAAGCTATTATACAGGATTTCAAATGTCATCTAGAAATTTAACAAGATTCTAATCATTTTTGACAATTTCTAAAGATTTTGAGAAGAAATTTTCAAAGATTTTTTTTTAGGATTTTAGAAAATTTCAAAGAATTTTTAAGACATTTAAAAATATTTTGACGATTTCAATGAATTTGAAAAGATTTTAATTTTAATATGAATATCAGAAAATAATACAGATTTCAAGACACTATACCAGATTTAACAGGATTTAGCAGTCTTTCACAATTTTAAAAGACTTTGAGAAGAAGTTTTCAAAGATTGTAGTAAGGTTTTAGAAATTTTAAATTGTTTTTTAAGGAATTTTGAAAGGTTTTGACGATTTCAGTGAATTTTTGAATAGTTTTGTTTCCAACATTAACTATTTTCAGAAAATATTCAAGATATCAAGATACTGTATAGAATTGCAAATGAATTTTAGGGATTTCACAGAATTTAAAAGTTTTTGGCAATTTCAAAAGACTGAGAAGAAAAGTTCAATAGATTTTTAAGAAATCTTAACAAATTCAGTGAATTTGAAAAGATTTTATTTTTAACATTCATGATTATCAGAAAATATTAAATATTTCAAGAAACTATATGGGATTTCACAGGATTTAATAGTTTAAAAAAAATTTTAAATACTTTGAGAAGATATTTTCAAAGATTTTAGTAAGATTTTAGGAACTTCCAATTGATTTTCAAGGAATTTAAAAAGGTTTTGACTATTTAAGTGAGTTTCTGAATAATTTTGTTCGCAACATTTAACGAATTTCAGAAAATATTAAAGATTTCAAGACACTGTACGAGATTTCAACATATTTTGTTTGAAAATTTTTAGCAAAAAAATACAAAACTTACATACTCAATTAATACTTACAGATTCAATTAACGTGTGATTGTCGATGTGAAGGGCAGGTACCTGCTCCATAGGATTTATTTCTCGAAATTCGTTACTATGTTGTTCTCCCCCACTCTTTACTAAACTTATGGGTTTTATATCATAGGGTATTTCTTTCAAATTCAACGCTAGAAAAGGAAGAAAGAAGATTAGTTTAATTTTTTAATTATTTAAGTTCAACTCATATCTTTTAAAAACATAAACGCACATACACTTTTGTTGTTACTTCATTTCAAGTTTTAAAAAAAGTTAACTATATACAAAAAGGAAGGAATTAAGAAAAACGTAAGAAAAATATTTCAGCAATTTGTGCAAACTGAATAGAGAATAAAAGTTAACGCATAAGATGATTTAAAAAAAACGTAAATATTTATTTACTTTAAATAGAAGGGGAAAAGATAATTACCAATTCGCACCCTCCAAGAACAAGAGCTCCGCCAATATGAGTAGAGAACCGGCTGAAAAAAATGTACTTTAGAATTAATCATCAAGATCATCAATTATCAAAAAATAGTCTGAAGAGACTTTATAGATCTTTTTGAAATGAACAATTTTTCTTGTTAACATTTTTTCGTATCTTATATAATTTAGCTGGCAAACGGATTTACAGATTTTTTCAAGATTAAAACAAACACCCTGCGTCTTATCGAAAGATTGTTTTAAACAATATGGCGCTAGTTGAGATGAACAATTTTTCTTTTAAATATTTTTTTTTCATCTTACATATTATGGCTGGAAAATGGAATTTTATTTTTGTTTAATAACATTCTTCACGATTAAAACAAAAACCCTGTGTCTTTTTACTGAGAGCATCTAAAAACGTGGATATTTAATTAAATATGGAGATGTATAGTTTTACTTAAAACTAATACCTTCTCATTAGGATGAAAATGTAAAAAAATCACTTTTTGAATTTTTATCCAAAATGCCAGTATTTCGGATTCAGGGTGTCTAAAAACCTGAACATTTGACCAAAACTGGGGGGGGGGGGGTACATTTTACACAAATATTCTTTGGTGAGAATGTAAAAAACATACAATTTATAAAAAAATCATGAATGTTGCTGAAATTACATTAAAGTTCCAAACTTAAATGTATGACATTGAGGAAAAAATTAATTTTTCCGTCAACAATTGTCAACAAACTTTCAATTCCATTGGTTAAACAAAAACATAGAATTAATAAACTAATTATGCACATTACTGAAATTATCGTGGCCAGTATTTTTGAAATTTTCATCTCCCTGCTCTCACGGCAAATATTCGTGATTTCTCCCACTTTAAAACATAATATACTTTCTATGCAAAAGACAAAGTTTTTCACATATATGATCAATTATGGAAGTCGATAAGCATCAGCAAACCTTTTTGTAATATAAGAAATCTATTGGTTTTGAATAATATCATAATCAAGACAATTTAAAAATCCATTATTAAAACAATTTTTTATAATTTATAGTTTTAGACATCTACAAATTAAAAAAGTTCCATTTTAAGTTGAAGAATCACGAAACTGATTGATGTCAAATTAAAACTTCGAAAATAAGACCTGATAAGACCATTTGAAAACGCTACAAATTTAATATTTTAATATTCCAATTTTAGAAATTGCATCATTTAAAATTCAAATTAATTGTAATTTTATTATTTATATTTAAAAGCATTCAAAATTAAATAATTTTAAATTGAAACTTTTGTATTTGTATAATTTTAAATTCAAAGCTATAAAAATTGGACAATCTTTCAACTTCTGAAATTTTATTATTTTAAATTTTGATGTAACAAAAAAATTATAATTTAATATTACAGTTGATTAGACAAACTTTTCTAACATCAAAAAATGAATTTAATTATTCTTGAAAAAACTTTCAGAATAAATAGTAATTTAAAATAGGAAACATTGAAAATTAAAAAACGTTGAAACATAAACGAATGCAAACTTCATTTAAAAGTAAAGAAAAAAAAATCGCAAAAAAATGTGATAATAAAAACTTTTTATACTCAATCGCTTTGAAATTTCAATTATTTTAAGTAAATTTAAAAACAAAGAACTCTAAAATTGCTAATTACACTTCCCAAAATGCCACCAATTTAACTTCAATTGCAAAATTAAAACCTATGGAAAGGAACAGTAACAAATTTAGCGTTCTGCACGGAAATTCAGAACTCTAAAATTGCAACCATTCAAAATTAACGAAATTATTCAATGCATCTATTTCAGATAGTTTAATTTTTATTTTTTTATTTTAAACTCAATTTTTACATTTTTAACTTCAAATCGTTTCATTGTTAAAACTTCATTTAAAATTATTATTCATTCATGAAATTTCCCAAAAAAATATTTTTTAATCTGGAATGATGTATTTGTTTAAATCTTCAACTAAAAATCGGAGATTTTAAGATATTACATTTTTTTAATAATACAAAACAAGATTGGTGTAATATTATTCCAGTTTTTAAAATTGTGAAATTTTTAACTTTTGAATTCGAAATTGCTTTATAGTTGCATCTAAAATCATTAAATTTAAAACTGACTATAATGGCTCTTGATATGAAACTTTGAAATATTTCATTGCGCAACTGTCCTGACATTTTGATTATTTGAATTCGAAACCACAAAATTATGAAACTTAAATTTAGTAACTTCCAAAAACTAATCTAAACATGAATTTAAGAAAAACTTTAGTTTCAAGATCTCAAATATTAAACTGTTTTAGTATTACGTATTCAAAACTATAATTTTAAACTAAATTATGGAAACGACTGAATAGATTTTTTTTACTAAAAAATGTGATTTCTGTTAAAAAACAAAATCACTGTCATTTACATTGTTCAAAATTGCAGAGTTTTAAATATTGTGTACCATTAAAGTTTAATTATTATAAGCAGTTTGAAAATTATATGCTTTTTAATCGGAAACTTTTAGAACTTACAAAACGCGCGAATTATGAATTACGGGAAATCTCCCAGTTTAATATTTCTTTCCTGGCTTGAACTCAGTTCAGAATTCGTTAGCGAATAAGAATCAATCATAAATTTTACGGACAAGTGACAAATTTGAATTTTACGAAATATTGCGGTTGATTGACGCTTTTCGAAAGCTTTTTTTTCATAAAGAATCAATAATCGGTCATTTAAGATCGTGGAGGATTGAGAAATTATTTTTTGTAAAAAAAAATATTATTTTAGAAAATAGACGCCGATGGGTATCCGGGTACCCGGTTGGGCACACTAAGGTTGAACAATTTAATTTGTTTAAACATTTCTTTTTTCAGACAAGTCGCGAAATGAACATATTTTCTATCTGTATGAGCTGTATAATCAATGATAACAAGAAAATAATTTGTTTCAATAATTTTACATTTATTTAAATAACGCGTGTTTGTTCAAATAAATAGTTTTAAAAAAAGGAAAGGAAAAATTTTATCTCACCAAATTTTCGATAGAGTTGATTATTTTAAAGTACTAATTTGTTTTCTAAGAATGCCCGTACATGTTTACACAAATTAAATTGTTTGCACAGTCTTGTGTTGCTACTATTTAATTCAATTAAATTACTATTGAACTTTTATTAAAATGTTGCTACTATTAAATTTTTGGTTCAGAAAATAATCTCGTTTTGTTAAATCTCGACTATTTCGTTCAAAATTTAATTATTTTTTTGAAAATGCAAATATTTGATAAAAAACGCAACTTTTTAGTTAAAAATTCAACTACTTGTTTAAATATTCATCTCTTTGTTTGAAGATTGAATTTTTTCACTTTTAGGACATTAATTATCTTGGCATCATCTTTTGAATTAAATAAAGAAAAATTTTGTTGAACATTTATTTCTTTCGTTAATGATTCATATTTTTTAGTTGAAAATTCATCTCTTTAGTTAAAAATGTAATTATTCTGATTCTGTTGAAAATTCGCCTTTTTTAGTGGAAAATGACTTTTCTTAGATGAAAATGGATCTGTTTTTTATATCCAATTAAAAAATTTGTTGGTTGAAATGTCATCTATTATCATCTTAGCCGAAAATTCAAATCTTCGGGTTGAAAATTGAACTTTTTTGTAGCAAATTCATATTTTTTTCTTGAAGATTCAACAATTTGGTATAAAATTCAACCTATTTAGTTGAAAATTAACTTTTTTGCTCAACGAGAACATATTTGATCTCACCAAATTTTCAACAGATTTTAATATTTTCAAGTACTAATTTTTTGTATAAGAATACCCGCAAATATCTCAACAAATTTTTATTATTTTGACATTTTATTTTATATTAATATTTTTGTTTTTGTCAATTTTCGAAAGATTAAAATATTTGTAGGTACTTCCTTGTTTTATAAGAATAATTTAAAATGTTTAAAGAAATAAAAATTTTTCGCAAATTTATTTTATTTTACTTTTATTCATAAAAAATAAATAACTCATATCAATTAAATCTATGAAAAAATTTTAAAAACACGCATTTTATTCTCTCTAACGATAAAAAACACATCAAATCAGTAAAAATGAAAATAAATTTTTAAACAATTTTAAGTTGTTAAAACACTTAATATTATTCTTAGATAATAAAGTAGTATCTAAAAATACTTTAATCATTTTAAACACGGCATAAACAAAAAATTTAAATGAAATTAAATTGTTTAAACAATTTAAATTTTTTGAAACATTAACGAGTATTCTTAGACAACAAATTAATACCTTAAAATATTAAAATCCCTTTTTAAATTATAATATTTCAAATAAAAAACACATTTTTAGTTTTTCCAGGAATTTTAATGAAAAATTTGTATTCTTCTAAAAGGCTCCTAAATTTTTTGTTCAAAATCTTCAAAATCTACATTTCGTTTTAAATGACTTGAAATCTTTTCAAGTCATTTAAATGATTGTGGAATCTTTCCAAAACTTTTAAATATATCTTAAACTTCTAAGGATTTTTTCCAAATTAATAATTGTTCAATTGTTATTTATTAATCAACATTTTTGTTGTTAAAGTCTTTTTAAAAATCTTTTGTGAACATTAATTTTTCAAAATAAAAAATAATGAAAAATGTTTCAAAATCTTAAAAGTTTTTAGATTTTTAAAAAGTTTTGATATTTTAAGGATAAGCACTCTTGATCCGGTTTGGAACTAAAGGTTCCTTCGCTTTTATTATTAATGCAACAGTGATGACTGTGTCACTGGATATTATTATCTTGCAAAATAAGTTTATACACACATTTAAATATGTTTTCTTTAATTAAAATTCATTTTCAAGTGTGAATGAATTTACATAAATAAATTTTGAAAGATAAAAACACCTCTGATATAAAATTGTGTTTGATAGACGTTGATATCCAGGTAAAATGTTAATTAAAAACAAATGTTTCATAACTGAAATTGTTGCTTCATCTGTGATTTATTATAATAACAAAAATTCTTGATAAAAGTTTAGTATTTTTTTTAAATTGTAGTTTCTTGTAGAAACTTATATATTATATATTCTACAAAAATTGACAGGAAGGTAAAAAAATATTGCAGTTTACTGTAATACTGTTAGTTTTTTACTTTTCTACAATAAAATAAAAAAATGAGCTATTCATATTTAATTGTATACTTTTTGTTAAATACATTTTTTTTCGAACAAAGGAAGGTTTTAATAAAAAATTACAGTTTTGAAGAAATGTTATAACTTTCTTGTAACATTTTTTTATGTAGAAAAAAATTTAACTTTACAAAATTTAGCATCTTCTGGCATCCTTTATCGAGTGGATCCAGTGCGTAATGCTGATATCGGAAATCGCTGTCAGAAAAACTACCCTTAGAAAAAAATCTATCGCATACCTCTCTAAAAATTTATAGGTTAAAATATTATCCTCCAAAAAGTACACTATAAATCCTCTCCAAAATATACTCTGTAGCCATAAATATCAAGTAACCACCAAAAAACATCAATAATATTCAAAAATCTTAGAAACTTTGAATTCTGTATCGAAATTAACGGGGCGATTCGGGGTGTTCGAATCCCTAAAGTCGATACACCGAAAATCATATCTGCATGCCTGTTTGCCGTGCCGGGTTGGTGTGGGTGACGGCGCCGCGAACACTCATCACAAACTCAAGATTAAAAAAACATATATATGTATATATGAGAAAACCGGAATTGTTAGTGGAATTTTTCAACAAAAGGCGTAAACAACTGTCTAGAATGTCGAAAGACCGCATATAAATTAGAAAGCCGATGAATTTATATTTAATAAAGAGAAATGAGACACCGTGTGAAGCAATGCGAGCCAGCCGAGGGGTTGATGGGCCAGAAATTCGTGACAAGTCTAGAATTTTAGTTATTTATAATAATCCCTTACCTTTCCCATGACGGACATTTTGTCAAATACAGACGGAAGGAGTATCTGTCTGAATTTTGACCTGTTCGGCGATCTTAGACGATGAGAAAATCGTCGAGAATTTTATAATCTGGTCAACGCGCGAAATCGCACCTCCTTCCCCCTTTTATTCGATTGCCGGGACCCCCACCTCTCTTTCTCGTTCCACCTTTTCTTGCCGAGATGCTGAGGGGGATGAGGACGGCCCTGCCAACCTAATCCGAACGAAACTTACTGATCAAAATTCCCAAAATTTATTTATTTTTTTATTGATTTTATTCGTTATTATTGAATTGTATTTTAATTTCAAACAGGGATATTGTTTTCTATTGTTGATTATCTAGAATATTTGAATATTTTTCATATTTTGTACTTAGGACATTATACAAATAATTTTTCTTATGGTGAAAAATTTATTATATATTTATGGAAATATTAATAATAAAATGTAGAAAAACTATTTTTAGAAAAGTGGGTTATAAACCAAATTTTCTGAAATTATAATATTAAATGAGTAACAGAATAATATTTCGCTATAATATTAATTTCAGAAAGATTTAAATAAAACTATAAATGTAGAAAATAACTTAATTTTATTAACAAAAAATTACATTTGTTTAAAAAAAAAGAATTTCTGTATTTTTATCCAGTTGGCGATACCGTATTATAGTGTCGCGCGGCGAATCACAATTCTGGTTTTTTGCTGGTTTTTCGCAAGAATGAAGGAGCGTATAATTTTTGTTCAGTCCCCCGAGGTGTCATCTGTATGTATGTAACTGGATGTGATTGGACACTTTCGACTTGTTCTTAAATGTACAGTTTCTTAGTGACAAAAAAATAAATATATACTTCATTAATCTTGAAAAGTGATACTTTTCCAAAAAAAAGTAGAAACATAAATTATCGAATATTATTGAAACTAAACATTTCGTTTTTGAGTTCATTTATTTTAAATAAATGTTAATGAAAAAAATTATACGTACAATTTAAAGTAAGACTAATATTAATGTTTTTTATTAAAATATCAATGTGCCTAGGGTACTTAGAGTTCCTAGACAACCCTGAAGAAGATTGACGACGTCGAATCGTCGACACGACACAGAAGGTTTTCCAAAAATTCGTCTGCTAGCGAAACAGTGTAATTTTGGTTGCAAATTAAATTTTTAAGTTAAAGCGTTGTTCAAAGTAGTTTTAAATAAAACTGCAAGGTACTTTAGCTTTTTTTCGTGCTTTATATAACTCTATATTAAGATAAATATACGACTTCACGTGCTTTTGTTTAATGTTTGAACTACATAACTTTTATTCGTATCCTTATTTACATTTGGAACTTCGTATAACTCATTTTATACTCATATTTATTGTATAAAGTTATAGAATAATACTCAATTTTTAATAAGCTTTTTTTTAAGCGTTTAATGGCTTAATGCTTGCAATTAAATGTTAGGTTAGGTTTTCTTATTTCGAATAAATCCGTATTTTTTAGGATTTTTCAAAGATTAAATGATAAATATACATTTTTTTAAATAACTATTGTTTCTTACATTTGTTATATATAATTTTATGTAGCGTCATTTTATGTTTTCATCACATAAACTTTTGAGAAAGCGTATCAAATATTTACATAATATGTGTTGAGTTTTTATTATTTGGAGCGCTTTAAAAGTATAGTTATAGGTGTTTTATTTTTGATATCTAGCAAATTTGAAATTTTTTAGCCTTTAAAAGTGCAGATTTAAGTAATTTTAAAATGTTAAATTGGTTACAATTTTCAAGTATTTAAACTTCTCAAATTTTATTGTCAACTGATGAAATCAAATTAAATGTTAAGCGCTTAAAAAATGTTCTATCACGTTTTAAAGTCGAATGTTTTCAATTTTTGAACACCTAATTTTGATTACCAAATTTTTAAATTCGAACATATTTCTTGTATTTATTTATTTTTGTAAATTTAAATATATCCAGTGATTATAATGTATAGAATTTATGGGCCGTCCATCAATTATTATATCAATTTGGAATTTATTTTTTAAGGAACTTACCCCTTTTTTTTAGCTTAAATGCGAACTAAGTTAATAGAAACTTCAAGAAAATTAAATACTTTTTTTTAAAAGTCTACTATTATATTTTTGTTTCAGAATCCATCTACTTCATTAAAAACTCATTCTTTTTTTTTTATTAAAAATGCAACTGTTTGGGTCTTAATTAATCTCGCTTGGTTAAGAATTCAACAATTTCATTGAAAATTACACTATTCGATTGAAAATTAACTTTTTTGATAAAAATTCATATTTTTGCTTTCTCAAACATAAAACAATCGATTCTAATTTAACATTAAATATTCATTGAAGTCATTTAGTCATTTAAAATTAGATTACTGCAATGTCATAAATATTTGTCATCATTGAAATTAAAAGATTCGATTTTTTAAAGACAACCATTTTTTTCATTTAGAGTTATAACATACAAACATACTTTTGAATTTCAGACTTTTAACCCTTAAAGGGCACACTTACGTAAAATTACATAAAGAGCATACTGGGTCTCAGACACCCAAGGGTATTCAAACGTGTGTTGTACCGACGGTATTGGATAGTTTTTTACAAGAAAATCAATTAATGATGTTTAATCTATCTAGTTTAAGGAGAAAAAGGTTTTATAGCAGTCTTTAAAATTTAAAGTAGTTTAAAAAAAATCCTTTTTTGAAAAAAATTTTAAAAACGACTTTTTTCACTCTAAAATCCATAACTTTTTAAGTTTTTGATATTTTTACTTAAAATTTTACTTGAATACTTCCGAGATACGGCGCTTCAAAAATAAAATTAGTCTTATAGTGTTCGTTCCAGAGAAGGTATTTATTCTAAAAAATAAAAGCTTCAATTCAATGAAAAATGAAACGCCATACTTTGCGTGATTAAATGATTTTATTGATCTTAAACTGCGTATAAAAATGATAAAAATAAAAATTATGTGAAAATGACATAGAAAAATAGGTTTTCATGTCATTTTTTAATCTGGCTCCATATGTTCCATTTTCTTGAATTTCGTACGTTTTGTTAAAACGCAAATAAGTCGCTGGGTCATTTATACCCAGTATGCCCTTTAACGGTTAAAATATAAACTATTCGTATTTTTGGTTTCAATTGAAGTGTTCGGTTAAAAATTTATTTATTTTTATTAAAATTTAACATTTTAGTCGGAAATTAACTTTATTGGTAAAAATTCATATTTTTTGTTTAAATTTAATTATTTGGTTTAAATATAATCTATTTTAATGAAAATTTAATTTTCTTATATAAAAAATAAACTTTTTTCCTAAAAAATCATGATTCCGGGTTACCAATTTAACCGTTTTGTAGATAATTCGTCTTTCTAGCTTCATAATTCAAGAATTTTGTTGAAAATTCATGTTTTTTATAGAACAATAATCTTGCTGGAAATTTATCAATTTTTAATTGAAAATTTAAGTACTTGGTTGAAAGTTAAACTATTTTGTTAATAATTCATATATCTTTTAAATTCACAGCCTTGGTTGATAATTTAACTATTTCATTACAGAAAATTAATCTGCCGGGTAAAAAAATTATCTTTTTGGTTAATATCTTGTTGATAATTAATTTTATTAAGTTAATTTTATCTCTTGTTAAAAATTTAACTATTTTGTTTAAAAAATCGCTTTTTTATTGTGAATGAATTCGTTTAATTAACAAAGTAAACTTTCGATTTTTTGTTAAAAATGATGTTTTTTAAATTGAAAGTGGATCTTTTTACTTGAAGATTAATGTATCTTGTTTTAATTCGCTTTTTTGGACGAAAATGAATCTCCTTGGTTAAAAATTCATTCTTTTTTATTAAGAATTAAACAATTTAGTAGAAAATTAAACTGTTCAGTTGAAAATTAACTTATGTCTTAAAAATTCATATTTTTGGTTTCAATGTAAGTATTTGGTTAAAAATTAACTTATTTTTATTAAAATTTAACATTTGAATCGGAAATTAACTTTTTTGTTAAAATATAATATTTTGGGGTTAAAAATTCAACCGTTTTGTAGATAATTTATCCTTTTGACATTAAACTTCAATAATTTTGTTGAATACGTATGCATTTTGTTACCAATTGTATTGTTATCGTATTGCATTTTGTTAACAATTTATGCATCTTGTTTTAGTTCAAAATTAAACTGTTTGGTTGGAAATTGAACTAGTTTCTTAAGGGCATGTGATACTTACAGTTTCCCCGGCTTTTTTTCCACAAAAAATGAAAATTTTTAAAAACTGAATTCGGAGATGCTATAAAATATCATAACGGACGTCCCCGGAGTCTTTTTTGAGGGGTAATAACAAAAAAAATTTATTGTGCTAAATAAAAATTTTATGCATATGTATTTTTTTGAGGTTACGTCGTTTTTCATCTCTGCCTTTTCTATAATCTGGAAATTATTTATGAAATAAACTTTTTTGATTGCCTGCAAAAAGGGTTAGTATCATACATAACCTCCAAATGTACACACGTTAACAATATCAAAAATTTTTTTGAAAAAAAAAAACACAAATAAAGTGTGCGGGGACGTCCATTGAGCATGTTCGCTATCATTTCCCAAATTTTTAAGACAAAATATTGATTATTCTAGAAAAAAGCCGTCCGAACCTAAAACTGGCAAAATCGATACTAATTCCTAAGCGCTATGCAAATTAATCAGATTTTGCTAAATTAAAACTTTTTTGAATTAAACCAAAAGAAAAAGTGTGTGGGGACGTCCGTTAGCATTGTCGCTATCATGTCCCAAATTTTTACGACAAAATATTGATTATTAAAGAAAAAAAGTCGTCGGAACCTAAAACTGGTAAAATCGACAATTTTCTAAGTATCACATGCCCTTAAAAATAAAATTTAAATTTTGTATTTCAAACATTAAAAAATGTAGTGTTCAATCAAATTTTCACATTTAAATCTTGAGAGGGCTCTTTAACTAAAAGATTAAAAATTCAAGTTCGCTTTGATTCAATTTTTTTTTAATTCATACACGAATCTGACATTCTACAATCTACAGATATAATTTTTCTACATTTTACTTGTTTTTAAAATATTTTTTAAAATTGTAAAAAGAAATTGTACATTTAAAAAGCTCTGGATATAAAACATTAGTATGATTTAATCTTATATTTTATTCAAAGTTTTTATAATCTTACCTTTAAATTCAGAAGATGTCAAAGAAATCAAGATTTTATGAGAAAACTAGATTTTTTAAAGAATTTGAAAATTTGTTTATTCCTTTAAGTAAGTTCGCAACAAAATTATAAAAAAAATTTTGTAAATAATAGTCTCTATCTTGAATTCTTTTGAAAATAAAAATAATGAAATATTTATATTTTTATTTTTTTATACATAAATATTTGTATAGAAAACGTTCTCATGAAAATTAACTTCAGCAGAATTATTGGAAGGAAATAAATAAAATATATAAAATTTCCTTTGTTTGTGAAATGTTGTCTGAATTCAAATTTGCATTATATTTCATCTTAAATAAATTCTGTACATCAAATTTATGAAATTAAATGTGTGTTTCAGGATGTTTGGATTGAATTGGTTAAAACCGATACTCAGAAGAAAAATGAAACCTATTCCACAAGATAGGGCTAAAAAGGCGCTCAGTACTTTAACCTTGACCTACGTATTTTTAGGATGGAATTTTGTATCATTACTATTGTATTTAACTTGGAAAAAGTCGATTCCTGAGGGCCCAGAAAAAGGTACTCATCTGTTTGTCAAATAATCATTATTTGGTGCCTAGAAATGTGTATAAAATTCAAAATACCCAGAAAAAATTGAATGAACTTTTACATATTTCCTAATACTTAAAAAAAAGTTTTAAGTATGCACAAAGATTTTCCTGCAATATTTATAAATTCGAAAGCTTTTAAAAAATGTCTTCGTGTCAGAACCCGGAAAAAGCAAAACTTCCTGAACTTTCCCATATTTTTCAGTAAGAAAATATGCAGAAGTATTGAACATAGATCACGCCCATGTCATTAAATTTTCTGGATTGAGTAAGGTATCAGAGTATAACATAGACAGAACAGAAGAAGTTATGCAAGATACAAAGAGGAGAAGAATGGTTACGGATTTGCATCCCCCAGTCAATAGGCAAACTCAAGGACTCGAGAGTGAAAACATCACAGAGGAATCGAGTACAAGTTTTTAATAATTCCTTCTCTTCATTTCTTACAATCTTGTATGTATAGGTAAATTCTACTATTGTAAATAGGGACGCTATTTCATAAAATACCGTACAAAAAATAACTTTTCAATATTCTGCACCTCTTGGACAAATCCTCGAAAAAGTTTCAATTATGTATAGTTAATTTTATTCTTGCCAAAGAGGCGCTTCTTCAGTCAACGATTTGGGACTTAGCTTCATCCTCATCCCGATTTCATATTTCTCTCCATTTTTCTAGTATAATTAGGGCAATGATCGACGTAAAACAAGTGCTCCAGCGTTCGAGTTACTTGATTCTGGATTCAAATCTTTTAGCCTTCGTTCCATTTCACAGAGCAGCGCAGATCTGAAAATGATAAATTCCATTTATATATGAATTTTATCATTTTTGAGGCGTTTAGTTTTGTGTTAGGGTAGAAAGTACTCCTTAAAGAACAAATAATTTTAAAAAAAGCAAAAATTATGGTGAATAAATTATCAGAAATTAGGTAAATCCATTTATTGTTAAAGGCAAAATCTCACCAATAATTTATGAAATCAAATACGAAAAATTTGTAATTTCACCCCCCCCCCCGGCCCCCTCCTTTTTTAAAATATAATACATGCGAATTAAATCTTAATTCAAGCAAACTTTTGAAGTAAATTCATATGAACGAAATTGGTCTAAATACTAAAATATTATTATATAAACATCATCCTTGAATGCTTCCAGCTTCAAATTGACGTTGCTTAATTTTGAACTCTCGCTAATTTGAACTTATTCTACACATTTTATTTCAATATAAAATTGATCACAACTAATCGAGGATGGTTTATTTATTAGTGACTAAATATTATTTCCTAATTTTGATTTATACCCTTATAATTAATCCATCCTAGAATGTTCCAAACGCGGAGCTTACGCAAAAAAGTATACTTAAAAAAAAAACATAAAACAAGAGTTTAACCAAACTTTAAAGTTTGTATTCAAACATTTTCCAATTTTAGTAATTATCCCTGGTAAAGAAATTTTTAGGAAAAAGTACAAAAAGCTAAAACCATTTTTATAGGAATCTACAAATAAATGCAATAAATACCCACGAAAATTACAGGAAACTACTACTTTTTTCTATTATTCAGAAGAATTTTGTACTTTTTTTGTATGTTTCTATACATTGCTGCATTTTATAGTAGTTTTAATTTCCTACACGAATTTACAAAACAATAACACGTTTTTTTATGTTTAAATTTTGTTCTCAAACATAAAACAATCGATTCTAATTTAACATTAAATATTCATTTAAGTCGTTTAATCATTTAAAATTAGATTATTACAATGTCATAAATATTTGTCATCATTGAAATTAAAAGATTCGAATTTTTAAAGACAACCTTTTTTTTCATTTAGAGTTATAACATACAAACATACTTTTGAATTTCATACTTTTAACCCTTAAAGGGCACACTTCCGTAAAATTACATAAAGAGCATACTGGGTCAGACACCCAAGGGTATTCAAACGTGTGCTGTGCCGACGGTATTGGATAGTTTTTTACAAGAAAATCAATTAATGATGTTTAATCTATCTAGTTTAAGGATAAAAAGGTTTTATAGCACTCTTTAAAATTTAAAGTAGTTTAAAAAAAATCCCTTTTTGAAAAAAATTTTAAAAACGACTTTTTTCACTCTAAAATCCATAACTTTTTAAGTTTTTGATATTTTTACTTAAAATTTTACTTGAATACTTCCGATCTGCGGTTCTTCAAAAATAAAATTAGTCTTATAGTGTTCGTTCCAAATAAGGTATTTATTCTACAAAATAAGAGCTTCAATTTAATGAAAAATGAAACGCCATACTTTGCGTGATTAAAAGATTTTATTGAGCTTAAACTGCGTATAAAAAAAAATTATAAAAATCAAAATGATGTGAAAATTACATAGAAAAATAGGTTTTCATGTCATTTGTTAATCCTTCGCCATATGCTCCATTTTCTTAAATGTGGTACGTTTTGTTAAAGTGCAAATAAGTCGCTGGGTCTTATATGCCCAGTATGCCCTTTAAGGGTTAAGATTAGAGCTTGGAACTTTTTTAATTCCACAGCTCAATAATTTATGCATATAAACTGGAAGTTTTAACACTTTTCAATTATAATTGTTGCTATTAAAAGCCGTTAAACTACAAAATTTTGAATTTTCAATGTTGTAAATTGAAGAATGAATCAAAACATTTATAAATTTTCAAAATTATATAATTTTAATCAATTTTAAACTAGAAACCTTCATTTATACATCAAAATTTCTTCTGTAATCTATTTAAATATTCTCGTAAAAATTTGATGAAAAAAAATCATTAACAAATTTTCCAGAAATAAAATGAAAATTTTGCTATTATTTTGCAACTCACAAATCTTTTGTTCGAAATCTTCAAAGAACTACATTTTGTTTTGCAATCTTTTTAAATTTGAAATTATTTTAGACTCTTCTCAAAACTTCCAAATATAATTGGAAATTGTTACTTATTAATTAATTTAAAAAATAAATATTCTCTTAACATTATTTCTTCAATGTAAAAAATCACTTTTAAATGTTCGCAACAATCTTAAGGAAATTTGTTTATTTTCTTAAAACCTTTAAAGATCCTTGAAAAGCTTTAAAATTTTGGATTTTTATTAAGTTTGATATTATTTTAAATATAAACACTCTTGATCCGATTCGGAACTGAAGGTTGCGTTTCTAACAATTGATACAATATAATTTAATAAAATACCCTACTTGAATTGTACAGGCTTGTACTATTTTGTACATTAAAAAAAAAAATTACATAGATTCTTTATTTTTTGTGTTGCAATAAATTATTTATTCAATGTTTAAAAATACGACTCCCATATTGAACATTTTAAACATGGATTTGTCTAGTATTTGAACACTTCAAACTCGAAATTATTGAATTATTTATTCAAAATTATATGCATTTAGTTACGATTTATGTTTCAAAATATTCCATTTAATTTGAACGATCCGAAGTTGAAATAGTTTAATGTTTAACCTGACAATTTACTAATTTATAAGGCTTCAATTTCAAATAATTAAATCTCAGCAGTTTGAAAAATAAAATTATTCAATTCTTACATTACAGTCATTCCAAATTGGTATATTTTACGTATATTTTTATTATTCTATAATTTGAAATCTGCTTGAAACCTTTTACTATTTTAAAAGTGTTTAATTATTAGAATTTATTGCTTTTTATTTCAATCTTGGGCTCTTTATTCTTCAGGCTTGAAATTAAAACATTTTAAATATCGAGCGTCGTCCAACGGAATTTCTTAACGCTTTAATCGACGGTTTAAAATCGAAGTTGGATATTTACCATTAATATTTAAAAAATAAATTCGAATAGATACCTGTATGCTTCATATCTCATGACGATATTCTCGAGTTCTTTTTTATAAAGTCTCGTGAGCATAGCATTATAGGAGTCCAACTCAGGTAAACGAAATAATTCCCAGCGAAGTTTACGATCTAAAGCGACAGAAGCTTTACTATAAACGCGAAGCCAAAGAGGTATTTCTTCGTTGAGATACGGATTGGCTGGAACTAAAACGCTGTGAGAATGGAAATGAGTGTGTTGTGGTGGAGAAACAACACGAATTGCTTGAATTTCGTGAGAATAACATGGATGTTCGTACTGCGCTTGTCTCGTAATGTGACTGAAAAAGAAAAGAATTTAAAGAAATTAGACAAATGTTTCAAATCCATATTGAATTTTAACCCTCAAACAGTACACTCCAACCAAGCATACGTAATCGGTACACTGGTGCGAATTGGTTTTTTGCAATGTTAATATTAAATATTTAATATATTGAACATATAATAAACAACTAGCATATATCACGCATATTTAACATATATATTTAATATATATGGGGACAATCCGCTGTGTTTGCGTAAATGTCAACAAAATGAAAAAACTTCGGGTGCGAATTCGCACCAGTGTACCGGTTGAGGGTTAACCAAAGTACATTTCCACCTTTCATTGCAGGTCATCTTCAAAGGTAAATATAACCTAAGTCAAATCTAATTAAAAGTTATAAACTGGTACAAAATTTAGGAATTTATAGTTAAGAAAGCTGTACAAATTTTTTTACCTGCAGTAATTTTGAGATATCCAGGGTGGCCACTGGGCCGGGAAACCTGGAAACCAGGAAATGACCGGGAATTTTTTAAGAGCGGAAAAAACCGAGAAACATCAGTGAATTTAGTTTTTAACCGGGCATTTTATAAATTTTTAGATGAAAAAAATCTGTCCACCTTTCTTTGATTTCAAACGTTTTTTAAATAAGTAGTTAAATTGTGATCTTTTTCAATTATAATATAAGTCAGTTTATAATGCGTAATTCGAAAATCTTTTCATTTAAAAATTTTCCATTGAAGTTTTGTAAATATGAAAATTAAATTTTAATTTAAAGAATTTTAAAATTCAGTTTTAAAAATTAAAATTTAGAAGTGTTTAAAATCTAAGTTTTTTGATAAAATTGAACTGGCTTTCAGATTTAAAAAGCAAATAATAATTGATTTTACAAGATGATTCGGAATCAGCTCACAATTTTAGATTTTCCAGATTTTAGCGTTAAAAATAAAACTGTTTCAATTGGAAAGTCTAATTAGTTAAACAAACGCAAAAGCCCGATTCAAACTTTATAAACTATTTTTAATTTTTAAATACCTTCAAAATATTATATTTATAATCAAAGGATTTGATTAAATTAAAAATATTATTTCAGTCTAAAATATTCCATTAAAAAAAATTCAATTTGAATTTTTTCACTTCAGAAAAAGAACAATTACTTATTATTTAGAAATATCGGACTTTTCATTTAAAATCAGTAATTATAAATTAAATATTCAAAACGAAACAAAAAAACTAAACGTTGAACGTTCCAATTTTAATTGTTCGATTAAAACAAAAATTAATTTGTAAGTCAAATTATTGAATTTTTATAAATAAAAATTGAACACCTATTGTACTCGGAAAAAATTCGAGTAAGTTGAAGAAATATTTAGAAGTTTAAAAAAAAATTAATTAATTAAAAATTTGAAATGATTTCAAATCATTTAAGCGAAGTTTCTACGTGTGCCAACACAATCCCGGCTATTTGTACAAAAATTTTATTTAATAAAAAAATTGAATTTTTATTTCGGAAAATTAATTTGAAGAGAATATTTAAAAAGATTTGCAAAATTATTAAAAATTAATTTGGAGGATTTTAAGGAAATTATTTCAATTTCGCAGGATTAAAAAAAAAATTGTAAAAAAAATTTCGGATACATGCGAATAATTTTAAAAGATGTTTAGAAGTTCTGAAAAATTTTTAAATAATTAAAAATGTGCAAAAATGTAAAACAACATGTAAATGCTTTAAGATTTAAAAATAAAACTTTGAAGCATTTTAAGGATTTTTAAACTATTTAAAATAAGAATAAATTTCGATTTAACAAGTGTTCAGTTTATAGAAAAAATTTATTCGTTCTATTTTTTATGTTTCTAGCCTAAAATGCTTAAAATGATACAATTTTGAAAAATGTTGAATGCATTGATTGATTCAGCAATTTAGAGCATTGAAAATGATAACGTAGATTCATACTTTTGGAAGTGATTTTGAATCTTTGAACTCTATAATTTATAAAAATTTATATTTTTAATTTGGCGGTTAAACTGTATTTAAATTCAAATTATTCAGTTGAAAAGTGTTAGTAGCTTCCATTTCACATGTGTAAATTATTCAGGGTTTGAATACGACATTTTTGAATTAAAGAATTTTTAAACTTCAGTTTTCAAAGTTTAAAATTTAAGAGATCCACTTTGAGTGCTTGAAATTTGCAGCTCCGTTTTTATTACTTCAAATAGAAAAATTTTTGGCTTTAGAGTTCGATTTTTTAAATTTCATTGACCTTGGAAAATCTGGGCGAATCGCGAGAAAACCTGGAAATGACCGGGAATTTTTTTCTTTCATTAAAACGGTCACCCTGAATATCGAAAAAATTTCGTAAAAAACATAATTTTGGAGTGAAAGAAAAGTTAGTTTTATTTTATAACAATGTTTAAAAGAAATATTCCTTATTTATTTTACTTTTAAAACTTTTATTGATATTTAACATTTCAGTTTTTAAATTAATGGAAATTTTATTAAATTTATTTATGAAATATAAACTTTATTGCAAAATTTCGATTTTATGAGATATACTACACCAGATAAGTTATCTTTACTATCTTTAAGGGCATGTGACACAGCTAAATTCCTATATTATCGACCTCACTTTTTCAGTTCAATGAATGTTTTTTTGAACCTAAGAACTTTTTTTAGTAAATAAAATATCGAGCTGAAACTTTGGAAAATGTATTAGAATACAATAAAGTACGTTTAGGTACTGCATTTTGGTAGGAACTTCACTGAAAATTATTTCATCTTTTTTCTGAAACTCGACATTTTTTGAACGTTCGAACTTTTTTTATATATAAAATATCGGTCTCAAACTTTGAGAAATGCAAGAGCCGAAAGAAAACTACGTTTAAGTACAGCGCTTAACAATAAAAGATGTAAAGAAAAAATTTCGACTATCAATTCCATCGGCATCAGCCGGTAACGTTGTACACGAAAATACGAACCTTCTAGAGCCTCGTCTAGTGGCCGCCAGGGTTC